>NC_041397.2:253183432-253483432 GCF_900747795.2 Erpetoichthys calabaricus | reverse complement strand
ATATATATATATATATATATATATATATAAATCCAACGTCTGTCTGTTTGTCTGTCTGTCCGCTTTTCACGAGAGGTTTTTTTCTGTAATTTGCTTGAACATTCCAGTTGATTTTGAGGCTTCTCTCATTGTGCTAAGAATCATAGTTTGCTTGTGGTACTGATTTATTTGTGCAAATCTGAGAGAGACGCAGCGGGCTGAGGGGAGGGGGGCAGGGCCCTCACGCGCCAGTCTCGTGGCATATCTTACATCTGCTTAGCTAGTGAATGACAGAACTACTTAATGGATTTAGATCGGGTTTTTTTTCTATAATTTGCTTGAACATTCTGGTTGATTTTGCGACTTCTCTTGTCGCGCTAAGAATCATAGTTTGCTTGCAGGAGCAATATATTTGCGCTAATCTGAGACAGAGGATGCAGGCCGATGGGAAGGGAAAGTGTGACATCAGGAGTGGGGAGTCAATCTACCTTTGTGTTTTGGAGTGCACCTTGCCTCCGCTTAGCTAGTGATACTTCTTTATTTATTGATTTTTAAAGTTTGTCCTGTTTCACTACTACGTGGTTGTAGCTGTGGGGAACGGGTAATCTTTCATATAACTTCTCAGACCTTGTAGTTAAAGTTTAGAGTGGGAATTAAGGAGTTGGGTTTTAAAAATCAAGCTGTATTTCTGCATTTACATTTTGGAAGCAAAGTACGGTTCTGATATTTATTTTTAGATCTGTGTTTTGTTCTGAATATTCATGCTTATATTTGCATGCAAACAATTTCTGACCCTGGCATTTACACAGGTTATGTTCCGAAAGGTAAGGTTTTCCAGAATTCAAAATATGAACCCAAGGCTAGTAACAGTGGTCAATGAAAAGGTATATATGATAGGAGCTAAGATCTTAAAGAAGGAGCCAAATGGTTTGGGTTAAAGTGAAGTGGTCATTCGAAGCACTTTTTGATTTGTGGTCTGCAGGTAGTTATGCACAGCTGTCATTTAGGCAAATAGAAAGTCTGTCATATAGGGGATGTCCACCCAGTGGATGCAGAATGGAGTGTGTCTCATCTCACTGTTAGAGAACAAGAGGTCACACTGTCCTGCTGGCAACATATGCAGTTGATGTGAAAATGTGGAGGATCAAGTACTGAAACACTGGGCACACTTTCATTTTTTTATCAAACAAACAGACTGCAAAAGTCCAGAAGAGTTCGAAAGTAGCAGGAGTGTCTAGGAAGTCTGAAGTAGTTCTTCAAATACTGTAGTAGGATGTTATGGCCAACAGTATCAGTGGAAACCGTGAGATCATAAAGGAATAGTGCAGACAAAGTATGGGATTGAATGGTGTTGGGTATCTGTTTTATATAATGAATGTTCTTTGTTTTTAGATTCCAGTTTATCGAGGTTTGGCAAGACCCCTTCTTCAAGAACCCTTGACTCCCTCTGATTTCCATGGGAAGGATGGATTGGGAGATGCTCCTGACCCAGATGCCCCTGGATTAGAGCTGCTGCAAAAGGAAGGAGCTGTAGAAGCTATGATCAGGATAGCTAAAGAAAATGAAGGCCAGGTTTGATTCTTTCTTATCTGCAAATGAAATAAGTAGAAAGCGCAGTAGAGTGTACTGCAGGAAAGCTCTTGACTGATGAGGGCTCTTCCATGGCTTCATACCCCGCCTAAGCACGATGCAATCCCTTACTGTTAGCACATTTTGCTGCTGATTTGGGAAATGTTATATAGGGCCTACCTTTGTAAAACACAAAGATTAATATTAAAACCATGTTTAAGTGCAATTTTCTAATATTCTTGCATTACTTTAGATAGATAGATACTTTATTAATCCCAAGGGGAAATTCACAATGCAATGCAGTGTTATAGCTGTTGACACAAACAGACAACACACAGTAACCCCAAGTTGATATTTTGAAGCTTATATAATTTTAGTTGCTTTATTTTCTTTTTGTCACCGGGTCATTTGTGACTTCATTGCTGTTTGGTGAGCAAGTGCAGGATGAAGTTCTTTGAACACACATTATAAATGGTTCCTTTTTTATTTTTTGGCATATTGCAATTGCAAGTTAAGTTGTATTTGGAGCACCTGTATTAGCCTTTGCTCTCAAGTTATCAGATAGAGATGCTTTATTGGGTTTTATTTGAATAAATGTGTTTTAACTTTGTTTTAAAAATGTATTTTGCTAAACAGTACATTCAAGTAAAATAATGAGTTTTAATATAAGTGTGCAAAAACATAACATTTTTTTTTTATCAGTTATAATTCTGGGCCTGTTAAGTGTTTGAAAGCATACTTTTGCGACCCTTTAAATCTGAGTGTGTCTTTTGAATTCTTAAGTAATTTTAACACTTTACATCTGCAAACTGATAACATCTCACAACTGAAAATCTTTAGCTTAGTGCAGCTGCTTTACTCTGTTGTGCTGTAGTGCAGCCTCCACTAAACTCAACTGTGCTGAAAAAATATTTTCTAGATTCATGTACAGTACATTGGCCTGTGTGCATTAGGTGGCAGAAGGTGATGCTGTATTATTTATTGGCAAATATGTCATAAATGCAAAACCTTTCCAGCTTATCTATAGTAATGCATACTATTATAGAAGATGAAATCGAGGGAGATATTTATTACATAATAAAAATTGGCATAACTACTATAAGTTTTTTAAATTGCCAGCATTTTTGTCATTCTGAAAATTGACATGGAGGCGGACAAGATAAAAGGTTGAGCAACCAACCCGGGGGGGGGCGGCGGGCCTGTCTCAAGGACTTTCTGTGGCAGGCGTTTCTCATGGAGAATGTGGAAGTGCTATTCTGTGTTGAGACAGCAGCTGAGTCACCTGTGGCCTAGTGTCCTGAGTGAAGTGTGCGTCTCGCCTTCCTCCCAGAAGTGTGCCTCTGCTCCTACTTCTTCCCACACTCCTGCCAGCGTGGCTGCCACTCTGCCATTTTTGGGGATGTCCTTGACCTTTGTACCAGTGTGGCACAGACTTAACAGTAGAATGTTTAAGAGTTGCAAGTTATTTTAGTTAATGAGGCTGACTGAATAGTTATAAAATGTATTCACCTGTGTTTACTAAAATGTAAATATGAAGGCTTAAATGTTATTTGACATGCATATAATGTTTAGCCTAGATGGCATTGCTCAGATTGAGTTTTTTTTTTTTTTTTTTTTTATAAATATAAGGTTTGTTTGGTTGCTACTGCCCCACTGACAAACCTAGCATCGGCAGTGAAGCTCGACCCCAGTTTTCCAAAGAGGCTGAAAGGGCTCTACATTATGGGAGGCAACATGGAAGGTAAGCCACTCTTCTGTTTATACATAATATTTCCTAAAGAATCAGATTATTAAATGGGGCATAGTGCCCAGAAGTAGACTTTACCCAGTCTGCCATCGAAGTTCTGCTTTTTGATGTATTCCTTTTTGTCATAGAGAGTGACGATGTATTGCACGTTCGTCAGACATGGAAGTAAGCATTTAACTGTACATGTGATAACACTCATACCATAAGATGACATCTGTAGTACTAGGGTGTTGTACCGTGTTAGCCATTATGAATGTAGAGAAAAGCCAAGCAAAATGACACCTTTTATTGGCTAACTAAAAAGATTACAATATGCAAGCTTTTGAGGCAACTCAGGCCCCTTCTTCAGGCAAGATGTACATGTAATCATGTAATCTTGTACATCTTGCCTGAAGAAGGGGCCTGAGTTGCCTCAAAAGCTTGCATATTGTAATCTTTTTAGTTAGCCAATAAAAGGTGTCATTTTGCTTGGCTTTTCTGTACGTAAGATGACATGTAATTCATGCCATGTAATGCTTTAAAGGCTGTCGTTCAGAAGATGGATGCCAAAAATGCAACTTGTTTTTAAGATTACGCTCCCTTAAACTATTTTAAGATTAGGGACCCTGGTGTACCTGGCCTTACCCCCACGAACCTTAAGTTCAGGGTTTGTAGTAGGGGTAGGCCAGTCTAAAACAAACAACAAGAAGGAGATGGCGTCCACTTTCTGAACAAGACCCACTTTAAACACAAATAAACAGGACATTCATTTCCTATTCCAAGATATAAAATGAACAGACAACATATTTGCTTTTATGACTAGTAGTGGTTCATGTTTTATTTGATTATGAAAACTCTGCTCTCAAATATACTGTAGAAAATCAGTAGAAGTAAGATTCAAATTAAAAGCTAAAACCGGATTTGGTGAAATGGGAATTGAGCACCAGCTCATAAGCCGACTGTGTGAGAGTGCAACATGCACTGTAAAGAGATGCTGAAGAAGAAAAACAACAAGCATTTTATGGTATTGAGATATGAATTTTTACAAAGCGCAGAGTAATCTCAAATTTGTGTGCAATGTTCAATATTTTGTAAATTTCAGAATTTGAGAAACATCAGGAATAGATTTTTTTCAATTGTTAGATTATATTTATCTTTCACACAAATGGCCGTAAATATAGATTCCGAAATAGGAAGGATGGATTTGTTTTAAACCGAAACATAATTTGAAATGTAAAAGAAACATTTATCTGAACTCAGCATTGATTTGTAAACAATATGTAAACATGAATTGGTAACATATTTTGGGTCACTATTTATCAGCAGATTATCTTTATTTTTAACTGCTTATAGCAAAAAAGTTTAGTAGTTCTTTGGCCATGTTTCTACTTCTTATTAAGGTCCCATATATAGACAGGAGGAAAGGCAATAATGAAAATCATACTTTTTATATGAAGCTTCCTTATACCCACCAGATACTTCAAGTGATGCCATAATTAGTATGGTGATATCAGTAATTGAAACAGAAAGAAATCATAAAAAATAAGCATGCTCAAGAATGTGCAGTAAATGCGTAAATTATATGCATGATATGTTTTGTGAATCTGATGCTTTTGGTTGTAAAGCATGTAAAGTTTTCCATTTGGCACAATATCAGTTTTCAGCATGACAGGCTTAATATTCAGTTTAAAAATGTAATTGAAGTATTGTGTAAGTACAGTACATTGCTGTTTTTAAGATTTGACCATTATTAATCCTATGAAAGATGTAAATGTAATGTTTAATATACTGTAGATTGCCATCACTGTCATGCAAGCTGTGTGTTTATGTGTAGTTTTTTGTTTTCATTTCCAGCAAGAGGAAATTCAACTGTATGTGGAGAATTTAACTTTGCAGCTGACCCTGAAGCAGCCTACATTGTTTTGAACGAATATCTGTGCCCAACCTACATTGCTACTTGGGAGTTTACTTGTTACCACAATTTATCCTGGGTAAGAACTATTTTTAAATTCAAAACATGAATATTTTAAATTCTTATGTTAAATAAATAGTTTGTTAACCACAACATGACAACATTCTGCACCAGGGGATTCTAAGTTCATTCCTACCACTTTCTTAATTATTAGCCAATTACTACTGCTATTGGACCATACGTCACACCACCAAATGACATCGTTAAATGAGTTAACATGTACCATTAACAACAAGAATCTCAGTACTTATTGTTAATAGGCAGATGGTTAAGGATAAAGATGTGCCAATCAGATTTTTGAAAATATTTTCATTTTTCTCTTTTATGGTGGTTGGAAAATGTTTTTTTTTCACAAATCCTGTATTAACAATTGTTCTATACATGGAAAAAAAATCATTCATCAAGGTAAAAAGCCACAAAAACCAAATGTGTTCAGTATTTCCTGAAAATCAAGACATCGTTGCAAATTATAACCAAAATGTGGGTTCATCAGATTTGATTTGTAGACTTTATTCAAAGTTAACTTGAGAACTCCCTCACAAAAAATAATTAAACTGAGTTTAAGAATAATATATTTTTGCTAAACTTAATGTTCTAATCTTTCACAGTCTCCATTCTCTCATGTTTTTTGAGAATATGAGATTGGTGCTCAATACAAAAAACATCTACTATGAGAAAAAACACACACACGTCAGGTCTTGTGTGTTAGCAGAACAATTTTGGGGATGGAGTTGGGAATTTATGTACTTAAAAACAAGCAATATCATGTGTGGGGAATGAAGAAAATATTTTAGTGTCAGGTAATACTTACAGAGTGCCATGGACATTCCAAGAAATAGATAGATAGATAGATAGATAGATAGATAGATAGATAGATAGATAGATAGATAGATAGATAGATAGATGTATGTCAAAGTAATACTGAAAATACGACGTTTAAGTTAGTCATTGCTACACTGAAACTGAATTCTAGCAAAGTTGTTAACTGACCGATTTTTTGCTCTATTTAACACAGTTTATTGAAAAAGAGGGAAGGTAGATTAATTTTCCATAATCAGCTGTAGGCAAAGTAGGATTGTGTTTTTTGTGACACCTATAGATTTAAGAATCTGGGCACGCATCCATGCATGTCAGTCAGTCATCTCCTGACCATGGTCTCTGGGTGCTGGAGCCTATCCCAACCAGTGTAGGGCGCAAGGGAGGAACAAACCTGAACAGGGCACCAATCCATCACAAGGTGGACACACACACACCAACCATACACTACGGCCAATCTAATATCGCCAATCCATCTAACTTGCATATTTTTGGACTGTGGGAGCACCTGGAGAAAACCCACACAGACACGGGGAGAACATGTGAACTCCACCCGTGATGTGAACCCTGGTCTCCTTACTATGCCGATATTAATAGTCTCTCCCAAATATGATATCTTAGATACTAAAGAGCCACTTTACGATGCATGAACGTTATGTACAAGCTACTTTTTTGGGTGTATACCAAAACACCAAATATTCAGCCACTTTACGGCTGATTATAAAGTTCTGCTTTCTCAACTCTGCCTCTGAAGTAGCATTTAAAACATAGCATTATATTCATACAGAAAAACAATTAACAATATTTAGGTTGTATAGTGATGTTTTTTGCCCTCCGGTGGGATTAAAAAGGTATAAATCATTAGGAAGTAAGCATGTGCTCCTTATTTAATAACCAATCAAACCAAAGCTTATAAATAATTTGCTTCTAAAATGGATATAATGGAAATATTGGGCACATGCAGCAAAAGAAAACCAGTAAGGAGCTTGTTCTTTTAGATGACACCAAGGAGGTGGAGTTTACTAAGGCATGTGGCTGACTTTTCGACAGCGCGAGGAAACATAAGTGGGATGAGATGGAGAACAGAATTAGTACCTGCAATCACAACCTAACTTGATGCTCGTTTAAGACCCATATAGACATGGTCTGTGTGTAGATATTTAACTGATTTAACTTATTTTTCCCACAATTCTCATGAATACATAAATTCTATTATGCATTTAAAAAATTAACACATTTGTTTGAGCTCTGCAGTGGTGTGTTTAGGGGAACAGGGAATAGCTCAGTTATAAGGAAATTAAACAATGTAGAGAAAATGATAATAGGGAAAAAATTAGAAAAATAGTACTGATAAGTAGTGATGAGCAAACGTCACAGTGTTCACTGCGCCTCAAGTTCAGAGAAATCATGTGTTTGCGAATATCGCTGAGCTCAGTGAAATGCATTGAAGGCAACGGGGAAGGACTAACTGAACTAGATTTGACTGAATTAATGGTACAGTCGTCTTTAAAATGTCTCTGGGGGTAGTGGAATATCTGCTAACTATACTAGACTGGTTATTGTGGCCATAAAGTTGACCTGAGCTGTACGGCACTTTACAGCTCTCTTTACAGATCTCACCACTGCACCACCGTGCCTCCGTGTGATAAAAGAAGAAAGAATGCAGTCAGAGACGCACACTCATCATACGGTATACAGTGATCCCTCGCTATATCGCGCTTCGCCTTTCACGGCTTCACTCCATCGCGGATTTTATATGTAAGCATATTTAAATATATATCGCGGATTTTTCGCTGCTTCGCGGGTTTCTGCGGACAATGGGTCTTTTAATTTCTGGTACATGCTTCCTCAGTTGGTTTGCCCAGTTGATTTCATACAAGGGACGCTATTGGCAGATGGCTGAGAAGCTATCCAGCTTACTTTTTCTCTCTCTCTCTCTCTTGCGCTGACGTAGGGGGGTGTGAGCAGGGGGGCTGTGTGCAGCTGCTTCCTGAAGGACAGGCTGCACGGAGCTTCGCATACTTAAAAGCTCAAAGGGCATGTATTGATTTTTTTTATCTGTCTCTCGCTATCTCTCTCTCTCTCTCTCTCTCTCTCTTCCTGCTCCTGACAGAGGGGGTGTGAGCTGCCGCCTTCAACAGCTTTGTACCGGCGGTGCTTCGCATACTTAAAAGCCCTATTGATTTTTTTTTTGACTGCTTGCTTTGCACTCCTTTGAAAAGGAAGATATGTTTGCATTCTTTTAATTGTGAGACAGAACTGTCATCTCTGTCTTGTCATGGAGCACAGTTTAAACTTTTGAAAAAGAGACAAATGTTTGTTTGCAGTGTTTGAATAACGTTCCTGTCTCTCTACAACCTCCTGTGTTTCTGCGCAAATCTGTGACCCAAGCATGACATTCTAAAAATAACCATATAAACATATGGTTTCTACTTCGCGGATTTTCCTATTTCGCGGGTGGCTCTGGAACGCAACCCCCGCGATGGAGGAGGGATTACTGTATTTCATCAACACAAAGCAGAAATTCCAAAGTCATAGTCAAGTCAGAAAAAATGTGTAGGGCTTTTAAAGACAGAAAATTCAGTGGCGTCTCATGATTGTTCTGTTTTTTGAAGTTGTGCTGAAAGCTCTCCAAACTGTCTTTGCTGATGCTTTGCACTTTTTCTTCTATCTAAAAGATAGAAACGTCTTGTAAATAGTAATAAATCTTTTGTAATTATTATTTTGTAGAGTGGCATGTGTTTGTAGTGTGTTAAGCTCCTTCAGGGTTTGTTATGTATCTCCATGTGGCCAATTATGCATGCATATGGCATCTGTCTGCTTCTCTTACACTCGCGTGGAACTCGAAGATTGACCTGCACATGTCCCAGTAGCCAACCACCACCAAACTATCCAGAGTTCTTACGCAGTGCTGAATTGGCCCAGATGAAGGCATCATGGATGTTTGTAGGCCACTTTGCCACAGTATCTATAAAACATCCTTGACAATTGCACATCACCTTAGCAGTTCACTCAAAGCAGTAAAACTTTACGGCAGATGTGCCTACGCTTGACGAGGCTGGGAGTCTGGATGGGTATCAGCTATAACCCAATAACTGAACTTCATTCATGTGTAAGTGTTGGATTTGTGAGGTGGCGGTCAGACACTGTATTCAAGTGTTTTTTATTTGATATTTCTCTGTGCTTTTATTCCTTTTGTATCCTTTTAAGTATTGGTGAAGGGGATTTGCACATAGAAAATGTGCTATACGAAATATCATCACTATTATTATTACTATTATTGTTACCTCGATATGAATTTACTGTGCTCTCTCTGGTGACGTCTGTCTGTCACTATGGTTTGAGCATATTTAACCCATTAAAAATAACACCCACTGATTATCAAGCAGGTCAGAGAGCACGCAGATTACGAAGGATATAAAATGCTACTTTAGTTCTGGTGGGTTTTGGGGAACTGTCATGCTTGTGTTCTTAGTGCTGCAGGGCTCTTGGGATACTCATCCCTGTATAGTAATATCTACTGGGATACTATGGGAATGCTGAGTGTTACAGTACAGGGAAACAAGAAGTAAGATAGAATACAAAACAAAACAATGCTTGAAAATGTAATAGTTTAAGGCTCTTAAGAAATACAGTAATGATAAAAGATTTTATACTTTACCATCAATAGAATGTAAAATTTCCATTAGCCGTAGTTCAATCACTATGTACAGTATATAATCTAAACTTGACTGACTGACTCAACAACTAAAACACCATTTGATTAAAGAGCTGAGCTTTGGCAGCATTTCATTATATCAACAGAAAATGTAAATACTCCAAATTTGATTGATTTAGATTGAAATGTAGTGATATTATAGAAAAAAAAAAATAGCCAACACGTGTTTTTTTTCTTTTTTTGTTTTATTTGTTACCATTTGTCAGTAACAACGCTGTTGTGAGTAGGGTATTCATGGGTAGTTTGTCCTTTTTTTTTTACCTCAGCGCTGACAAGTGATTGCCTGCAGAAATGGGGCATGCAGCTCATGCAAGTAAACGCCACAAGCAGAAGCATGGCGATGGTCGAGCTGAGGCAGCAGTGTCGCAGAAAAATGGGGCTGGTGGTTAGTGAAGAAGAACACACAAATGCACAGCCTGTGTAATAAGTTAAAGGAAACCCGACTCATTATACACTGCTTTTGATCTAAACCGTACAAAACTTGGTAACGGTACAAGTTTACAGATCAAAATGTTGCATTCAGATCTGACCAAAGCTACCACTTTTACAAGATCTGCTACAAGGGAAACTACTGAATATTTATACCGAAAATTTCAATTATTCCTACTACTGTAATTACCTGTTGAATTCAAAAGAATAGTTTCCATCTAAAAGTGCATTTTTCAATGACCATCAAGAAAAGTCAAAGTCAGTCACAAGGAAAAGCATGAAATGGTCTCCAAAGCGGGACACTAATAATAATAAAAAAATGGTAATAAAGAAAAATCCCAAATACAGAAGCGTTCTCGTTAGTTACACAGCGCTGAGACCCCGTGTTGTTTTAAACAGCGTAAAGTCAGTAACTGCTGATTTTTGCCAAACTTGTCTGATTGGGTGGGCAAGCAAACGGACTGAGGAAGACTGCACTGTGTGTGTTGGCTTGGCCACCAATCACTACCACTTCCACCAATTTCTGAAATTGTTCTACTTTTCTGACATGAGTTTCTGATTGTCATAAATTCTTAAGATGCAGATAGCAAATTTTGCTGTTGATGGTAGAAATTACAAATGCTAGAGAAATGCACACCTGAACGTACAGGTTTCTGAAGCTGTTATTTAAATGCCTGTCTTCCCTAAATCTCTTAGGAATTTTGTTCTGAATGGATGAACCAGGACACAGACAAAGCCAGATTCATGAAGAAAATCTTTGCCCACAGCATTAAGCATTCGGAAGGCAATGAATCAGAGAATGAAATGCTTGCCATAAGCGGGTTTATATCTTGTGATTCCTATGCAATGGCTGCAGCTCTCGATCACTCCTTTGTGACACAAGCCTGCAAGTGTGCCGTGAGCGTGGAGTTGTCAGGAAATCTGACAAGGGGAATGATGGTAGTGGACGACACTGGTATGCTGAAGAAAGAGCACAAAGTCACAATCATGAGGAAATGTGATTTGGAAAAGTTTAAGAAACTAATGATGGCTGCTTTGGAATAACTGGTGTCATTTGAAACATTCCTAACCCTGGGATAATCGAGATCTCTGGGACTGTTTCAATTATGAAGGCACTTTACCTCAGGCTCAAGGATTAATACGTTTTAATTAATTAATTAATCAATATTTATCTTAAGAAAAGCAGGAAAACTGAGGAGTACATGAAAACAATGTGCTCTGTTTTGTGACACCATGTACTCTTTTCAGACATTCATCCATCCCTTCATATTTGAGCCCACTTATTCCAGTAGTGCCCTTCAATATTGCAGTGGATTATAAGTGGCAGAGGGGCACATTGGTTAGCACTGCTGCCTCTCGCATCAGGCGTATTGGGTGGTCTCCAGTTTTCCTCCAGCAGCCCAGATAAGTGTGTGTTGGGTTAATGGGTGATTCTAAAAAGTGCCCCCCGGTCTGTGGAGGCCTGCCATCTCCTCCAGGGTTGTGCCTGGTGCTGCCAGGACTAGTCATTGGGCCTCGTATGCTGTCTTGTGCCCTGAGAGTTAATAGATTGTGCTTTAGGAATTAGATTCTTGTCACGCTATGGTTTCTGTGTCTCTCTGACTGTAAATAAAGGCCCCTCTCTCTGCATATGGAGGGGAGTGAGGATTGTCTTTTTTTTTTAATCTACAGAGTACCATCTTTGATTGTCTCTACTCATGGGGGGCTATGATTAAACCTGCCCCAGTCTAAATGTGATGAGTGAGTGCAGTGTACACTTTTGAAATTCAGCACTGGACACTGGTACAATGCATATTTCATCACATGTGAATGTCTCGTCCATTACAGTTGTTGTTGCAAATGGAGACCCGCTTTAGTATGTCTTGTGACTGTGTGCCAGGCATGTGCGGCATATGGAAGCTCACACTGGCACTGAAAACCTTACAATGCGCACTCTAAATCATGCGTGTGTACAAACGCATACACAGTGTTTAAGATTTGAGTAGCATTTGTCAGATTTACACAAACATTTTGCTTCTTTAATGTATTCTTTTTTGACCACTAATTTGTTTAACTTCATAAACTGTTCATTGAAGTGCAGCTTAGGCTTCTAAAATCATAACATTTTGTTTCTCAGAGGAAGCATTCGCTACTAGAAAGCAATGTTAGGCAGCGGGTTGATTAGCCGACTAACGACTTTTTTGGCTGTGGGGAGACTGTCCAATCCACACTGACGTTTATCATCATCTTTGTGCCTCCTAAGCAGGACCCCCGCTAGCACCCAACACAAAGGCGTACAGTATACCGATTAAACAAACCATTTAGCAGCTTGTGATTACAGGCTGAACTTCCATCTAAAAAGACCCCCGGAAGGAGGAGTTGCTCTGGAGTGAGGTGGTGGGAAGTAAGCTCGGTTAAGTGTCTGGACCCTTCCTCAAGTGAGTACGTCTTCCAAAGGGCATAGAAATAATAAAGGGGGACATTTGTCATTTGCTGCCAGCTTCTACCAGGGAAACACCCACTGCCTTGGCACTCAAAAGGAATTTACACAGCAGCTACTCGGCCAGCCCTCGTTTATTTGTATACTTTATCAGGTTGTTTTTTGATTACTGTTGAAACTGTACTGCTTGTGACCCCCCGTAGTGTTCAGGACTATTCTTGTTGCAGTTTTCCTTTTTTTTTTTTTTTACATGTGAAAATTACATTTTGAATAGAGCATAGAAATCACATACTGAATTTACATGAAACCAGCAGAAAATGTTGATTACGCTAGCTCATAAATGTAGTATTGTCTGAAAGTTCTTAACTATTTGTTAGTTATACCTAGTACAAGATATTTGAATGTTGGTTATTTGTTTCATTCCAACAAGTCTAATAATAAAAATGTACTTTCAAATGCATATTTTTCCAAAATGTGTTCTATAATTTGAGAGTGTTATTTTACTTGCAAAATTCTAAAGAGATTATCTTGGGAGTTATTTAGATATGTAACATGAATTTTGCATGTTTATTGTGATTTAGCCAACACTTCTTCCACATGATGACGACTCTGTAGCCACCCTTCAAATGAGCACAGAACATAACATATAAAGGTTGTTTGTCCCAAGGGGGAAATTTGGCTTTTCACAGAAGTTCAGTAAATATTATAACTCAACAAATACAGACAAGAATTACTAAGAAAAAAATGAAAATTTTGATGAAAGAAAACTTCTCACTTGGCTGTCACCGTCACAGTGAGGCATTAGACAGGCGCTAGATAGTGCTGTTGGTATAAAGCCCCCCAGCAGTGTTTCTTGACTCACTTTGTCGACTTCTTTCAGAGACGGGATGTACAGCCTGCTTCACAATGGCACGCAGTTTTGTTCTAATTGTCTCCTTTGCTCCATAACTGAACCTGACATTTTAATTAGCTTGTCAATTCAGTGGGCCCTTCCTGAAGTGTTGTCACCAGCGCAGCACACACCGTCCAACAGAGTTATAGAACACGTAAAAGATGTCACAGTCCACAGTAAAGGAATAGTCTCCTTAGAAAAACGACAGCCAGCTTTGGCCTTTCTTATATTGTTCCTCTATGTTAGGAGACCAGTCCAGCTGACGGTGATGTGGACCCCCATGTACTTGGAGTCATGCACTACCTCTGCATGTAGCCCCTGTATGGTGGACTGAAAGTCGATAACCAGCTCCTTAATTTTGCTGATGTTAAGATGCAGAGAATGCTCTTTGCACCAAGAAACAAAGTTCTCCAGCAGACTCTTCTGTGTCATCCCCTTCTCAATGCAACATGGAAACCCCAGGAGCACCTGGCGCTAGTCACCACTGAGTCCAGTATAGGATGTTCTTCATCGCATACACATTTCATGATTTTATTCCCTTTTTTTACCATTTGAGGCAGATGAAAACATGCACCGTTCATCTGACACCCATTCTTACCTGAAACATATTTCTTCTGCCAAGTTTCTGGTGTTTTTCTTCAGCTTATGCTAATACCTCATTGTGTAGAATTTAAATTAAGAAAAGATGCATCAACCCTGATTTCATTTAGGGAACATAATCATTATTTTTGAATTTCTTTAGCTCTGCAACCCCACTGATCTACTGTATCATCTTAAATTCGTTACTGTTGCATTAAATTACTGATGGACTATTCTACCACTTCCTTCAAAGCAAACACATTATAAGCCTGTAAAGCTTACAAATTACCAAAAAAGGCAATAAACGTTGAGAAAGACAAGCCGTTATCTAGTGCAAGTGTGGCAGAGGCAGAGTGGCGTCAGGGTTTCAGCACAGCCCAACATCAATGCTCTTGGTAAGCCATTGTTTATCATCAGTGTTATTTACTGGAGTCGGCTGTTTATGAGCCAATTAAACTGATCGATCACACAGGCTCAGGATGGGAGGTGTTGATTTCAGCTGTCAGGCACAGCTATACCAGAGCCACTGGTTCAACTTGGCTTGGCTGTTTTCAATTATTTAGTCTTCACTACCCCTGTGGAGGACCCTGCCTGAGGAAACATTTAGAATGGAAGATGACAAAATAAAAGTGGAATATAAGGAAGCAGAGTCACAGTTCAAGTTTGTACTTAAAACTTGTGCAAAACATGCAGGAAAGAAATCAGTGTGTGCTGCAATCTTGTGGTCCTTTGTCATTAGAGAAATAGTTTTCCAGTGTTAAGTGGCCACAACAATTTAGAAGAGTTACCAGCATGTCAGGTTTACCTAGACTGACGTGTGCTTGGAATGACAGCGAGGATGAATGATCTGTCAGTGCACTGCACTTGTCATATGCAGATTGTTTGATAAATGGGTCTGCTAAAAACCATCTGATGGCCATTTTTCATGTCAACTGGTTACCCTACAAATATTCTGCTTGGTGTTCCTCAACCCTGGCCTTTCACTGGAGTGAGGAGCACTCTTTTCAAATCATATGACAGCACCTGCAAAAATGCCTTCATTGGCCTCCCACACCCACTGATCAGTCTTTGCACATCTGCTTCATGTTCCCCCTTTATCGGCCACATCGCTCTCCTAAAGTGTGTGCTACCCCATCCTTGTATCTCATCATCACAGGGTTACTGGAGCAGACATTTTTTAATGCTGTTCCTGACAACATACTCCTTTAAGTCACTTTTTATGACAAACAAGAGGGACAGCACCCTTTAACTCCAGAACAATAAACATAACAATGTAAGTGACACAGGCGAACAATGAGTTTAAAATGTTTGTGACTAACGCCAACCCTTCTTCAATACATCTGACCATTTCAATATTCACCTGAAAAGTGGCACTTGAATGCTAACATCTTGTGAAAAAAAATCTGAAAGCAATCTGCACGTGGCTATCTTCATTTTATAAAGAACTTAAACAGACCACATACAAAGCTTGTTTATTTAGTATACTTTTTCAAAATTAAAGTAAAAAAACTTACATGTATTTACAAGTATTGCAGTGATTAACGCAAGTGATAATCCTCCAAGATAAAATTTGTCATCCTGCATGTATTTAGGTATATATTAAAATAATAAACGGACCGAGATTGCAAAATAGATTTGTTTTTGAAAGTTTCACCACGTTTGGATTTGGAGCTCTGCTCTTCAGTGTACTTGTTAGGAAACAAACTGTAGCTCCACATCTTCACTTTTCAGTGACTGTTGGGGTCTACTCAGCTCAGTACCTCTTTCTGTGGAGTTCACCATTAAAGTACTTGGGCTGCTGCTTCAGTTGGCGCGTAGGTGTGTTTGATCCATGACATGAGTTCAGATGTCAGTAGCCTTTTCTTCCCCTGAATCGTGCTCGGTTGTCCAGCTAAAAAAAAAAAGGGCAGAATATCAACTCATTTCATTTATTTCTTTAGTACCATATAACTAATTTTTTATGACAAGAATCATCATGAGGCACTTTAAAATTATAAACAAGATTACTTTGTAGCACAACCATCAAGCAGCAGCTTATAATGCTCAATGTTCTATAGAAACTACAGAAACTAATTACAAATTATAGGCACAAATACTACAAGGTGATCAAAGCAGCAGAAAACTGGCTGTCTAACAAGCCAGACAGAGGAACAATGAAGAAAATGTCAGGTTGGTAATTAAGACAGAATTCAAACTCCTGACAGATTCATGTTAAATAAAGTTTCAGAGCCTTTATACTTACGATTGACCGTTTACATTCAAAGAAGGAGACTTGTAATGCTTTGCAGTGGCCTTCTTTTAAGCACTCTGCTACACTTTTACCTTCCTGAAAATTATAAATAAAAAGGTCACTTTTCATTCCTGAGTGCCAGAATGTTTCAAGTGTGTTAGGTAACTACACGTTGTCTTTTATGTTCTAGGGGAGTGGGGACTACTTTACTTCTCTGCAAAATACTGAGGAGTGTTCAAAGCATGGAGTGCCACCTTTGGAACTTTACTTGGAAGCTTTACTGCAGTGACACTAAAAATTAGATGCATCTTCCATTGCAGAAGTCACTCGCTTCCGTTATCCAATTCTGCTCCTGACAATAGTCTCCACGTTATCTCAGTCCAATGGATCAAAGCAAGAAGCAAACAAAAGAAAATACAAAACAAGCCTACAAGACAGGTCAACATGTGCAACTAGTAAATGCAATCTTTATTACAAACATTGTAAGAAAGTGATCATTTTTCAAGATTTCTTAGCTGCAATATTGCAGAAGCAAAAGGTGTTTGACACGTCTGCAGACAGCTGCCACAGTCACCGCGCTCTCCAGCCTCTCCGATGGCCACGTATAATGGAGCACTGACTGCCCCCCCGAAGGCTATGGATTTTGTTAGGCTGAATTTCAACCTGCTTTCATATAAATTTCTAAATAGAGTTGTGTCTAAAACATATTATTGGTTGTTGTTAAAAGTAAAAATGTGCAGCGACTCCTTTGTCCATATGAACTACTCCACTTACAAATGTACTGCATATTATATACACACACACTTTTTTATTTAAGAAATAATGCAACAAAAAAAACAAATGTGAGGAAGAGAAAATCCTAGCTTGCTTATGGTGTGGATCTTCATGTAAATGGAGATATTATTACTGCTGTTATAATTGTTCTGTAATTTTACAACTCAGTTCAGCTCCCATATGTAATATTTTGCTAAGTATTTATATACTAATTAAAAGTAAGAAAGTACTGCCACTAGACCCACTGAATGACAGCGAAGCTACAACAATATGTTTATGGACATTTTTCTTTATTTACCTCAAAGACCTGATAAGTGGCAATAATATAATGCTTTAATAAAATTAATCTACCTTTTAAATTATTGGGTGTATATAAAACATAGGTGGTCCAGACAATGCTGTTACTTTGTTTTTTTTATAATAGCAGGGGTACTCGGCACTAACTTGTGAGGAATGAAGTGCTGGTACAGTCACTAATCCTGAATAAAAAAACAAATCACAATAGTGCTCCCCATGGAATGCAGGCTCAGGGCAATGTAACAAGATCATTGATAAAATACAATGGCAAACAAGTACAAAATACAGACATAATAATCAAAATTAGATAAAACATCCAGTAAAACAAAGCAATTAAAAGTGAATGATAAGAAATGATCCAATCTATTGTACGTTCATTAATATTATTGTTGAGATACGGCCCGTTGACAACACAGAAGAGGAAAACAAACATTGTAGAATTCACACCGTTGCCCTATTCAAAAATGTCTGACTTGGCACTAATGAATACTTTAGTTGGAGGGGATCTTAACTGTCAAATCCCCTAATGAACAGAATTACCTGAGGCAGACTGACTTTGGGCTCACTTTCATGAAACAACTTACACAAATGCATAAGGAGCTTTACACTCTGCAAACAAAAAATGCAGCGTCCTTTATCATTCTCACAAATGTCACAAGAGAATTATTTTTTGACCCAAAAATAATATTTCAGCTATTGCTGTATAGTTGGAATTGGCACTTTATTTTACTTCAAACAACTTAAGAACCCCTCAATATACTACAAATAGTGAGTATTTTTGTTTTTAACTGATGAACTGCAGTTTTTTTTTTTTCCAAACTTAATTTTTATTTCTTGTTTCACCTCACAATTACTGCCACTTTTCTCCATTAATGTTTCATCCAACAACATCTGGCCTCAGTCACACAAATTGAGAAACAGAATCTTGCAGATGAGGCTTACTATTGTTGAAAAAGAGCATATGAAATGCAGAAAAAAACTAAAATAGATTACTTTCAACTTCAACGCAAAATGTAGGAAGGAAAATGAGATGCACTGGTCATCTGATAACTGAACACGTTGAAGTGTCAGGAAGATGCCCAGCTAATCTTAAAACAGGCCAGAATCTCAGACGGCTGATTACGTTGTTGATAGTAAAGGTGCTCAAATCTTTGATACTGAAACTATTAACAATTGTAAGACCTTGTGCAAATGTGTATAACTCTAATATAACTCTAAAATGTGTGTAAATGGTTCAAAATTATTTCTTTTTAACAATAATGATCTCCCATGGAACATCCGTCAATCAGAAAAACGCTCTAAATGTGCAGATTTCCAAAGCTGAGGCAACTGAAGCTCATAAATGGTTACAGGCTGGAAAAAATACTGAGCCCTTTGTATGTGCATCTCTTTCCAGAAACTTTATTGCCAAATGTATCATTTAAACATATTCAATAAACATGGTAAGCATTCAAAACATGATATGATGCACTATGTGACTAATTATGAGCCACACATGGCATCTTTTAGAAAGACATTTGTTCTCAGATTTTTGCATTCATTTATAGTCTGATTTTTTTATCCTTGCACTGACCAATTTAATTACAAAAAATAAGTCAGAAAAAAGTTCATTTAACAGGGTGGTGTATAAATACAAAAAAACAAAAATTTAGTGACTGAAAAAGTGGATTGATAGCTCCGTGGATCATGTAAGCTGCAGAACGTCAGTATCAAACTGTATTAACCAATAGCCAGGAAACTGCTAATCAAATCCTGGGAGATGCACTTAGAAACAGCACAAGTTTACCATGACAGCACTCCAGCATTTCTGCATCCACAAGCACAGCGTTCAGACTATAATGCTAGATCGTTACATGGGTGTTGTCAATTTAACCATTACTCGGGCATTTTCTAAGATTTCCTTACTGTTTTTTTTTTCCTCTTCATATTTTTTTTTTTATCTTCAGGACCTGAGCCCATCATCCAAGCACCATTTCATGAACTTCTGATTCACATTTGGGTTTTCCTTTCATAATTTTAATTTTATTTAATACTTTTTATAATCCAAATGTCTATCATTGTAAAAGTTGTAAAATCAATACTGTACAATTAATCAGGCACTGAAAACTTTAACATTATCCCTACAGAATTTTCTGTAGAAGCCCTTCTTTGGAATCTAGAAACTATGCTGTCTAAAACAACAGTCCATGAATATCCCATTACTACTAAAGTCTCCAAGAGACTTAACCTCAGTCCTTGAGAGCAACTCTGGCCACATGGTTTGGTTCAAACCAATATTCCTTCTGCAAAAGTCAAGTCTTGCCACCTACTTTATGCTTCTTACTTGCATGGTCTACCTTGTCAAAAATTCTACTCAGTTCATACTTCACTTTTCTAAAAAAAAAAAAAAAGTAAAGAATATTTTGTAGACCAGAATGGATTACTGCCCCAGAATAAACAAAGATCCATTCCTTATTATTTTAGGATGTCAAGGAATGTAAATTGGAGGTTCATGTTGTTAACCAGAAACCAGTAGTAATAATAGGCCATTCAAAAGAACTGCCTGCCTTTTACTAAAAGATAGTTGAAATAATAACCAGCTGCCTCTGTAACCATCCAAGAAGAGAAACAGAGTCTCTTGTGAGAGGCTTACCTCATGGGTCTGTAAGATCTCTTAAAAAAAGCTGCGCTGTTTTTGGAGCAGATGTCTGAGGACACTGTAACCAGTAACACAATATAAGGCCTTAGAAAACAATGACACAAAGCAGTGGAATTAAGTGTAAAAACTGCGTCAAACTTCTAACAAAGATGAACATCTATGTTGATGAATGTAGTTAAACCATTCTGAATGCTCTACTACACAGGTTTACAACTCCATTTCCAAAAAAGTTGGGACTTTGTGAAAAATGTAAATAAAGCAGAATGCAATGATCTGCAAATCTCATAAACCCACATTTTATTCACAATAGAGGACAGAAAACATATCAAATATTGAAAGTAACACGTTTTACTATTTCATTAAAATTTAATGAAAAATATTAGCTCATGGGCTGCGCAGTGGGTAGAGCTGCTGCCTCGCTGTAAGGAGATCTGGGTTCGCCCTGCGTGGAGTTTGCATGTTCTCCCCGTGCCTGTTGGGTTTACTCCCTCAGTCCAAAGACATGCAGGTTAGATGGATTGGCGATTCTAAATTGTCCCTTGTGTGTGTGTGCCCTGCGGTGGGCTGACACCCTGCCCAGGGTTTGTTTCCTACCTTGCGCCCTGTGTTGGCTGGGATTGGCTCCAGCAGACCCCCCATGTAGGGCTGCACGATAACAGAAAAAATGATTATCACGATTATTTTGCTCAAAATTTTTATCACGATTAATAATGACGATTATTCCTTTGGTAAATGAAGTCTGTGACCAAAGCAGTGTAGCCTCGGCCAGTTATTCACAGATGCTGCCCTAATCATATTAGCTGCGTTGTCCGTTGTGATGCACACAAGTCTTTCTTCCAAGCGGACATCGCTTCTTTGAGGCCCACTGCAATAAACTCCGCTGTATGGTCTTGTGGGAAAAACGAATGTTGCAAAAACTTGCTTTTCATCTCAAACTCGCTGTCAATAAAATGAACTGTCAAGCTCAAATACGGTTCCGCAGTTCTGCTTGACCATAAGTCGGTCGTGGCAGCAAAATATTCAAGGCTGAGCCTGAGAATTTCTCTTTTTATTTCTTTTCGGCATTTCGCATACAGCGAGGGCAGCGCAACATTGGAAAAATGGTTGCGAGAGGGAATGCTAAATCTTTTATCAAGTGTTGCGATCATTTTGTTAAACCCCTCACTGCTCACGGTGGTTATTGGACACATATCCTTGGCTATATGGTACGTGATCGCCTCTGTTATTTCCCGGTGTCTTTGCGAGCTAGGCACAGGGCCGCTGCTGGCCAAATGGGTGCCCTAAGCAGAAATTTACTTTTGTGCCCCCTCCCCCAAATATTACGGAAGTAAAAATAAAATAATAAAAAAAACACCTACTATAGGGGCCAAAATAGAACTTTATTCAAATAAAAGTAAATACATAAATAAATTGTATCATTTATAAATTACAATTGTAGCTCTACAGCAAAAATACAAACTAAAATTACACTTTAAATAAAACATTTATAATAAATAAAATAAACAATAATAAACTGAAATAAAATCAACACTGTCATCTGCTGGAGCTTTCCAAAGTTCAAAATTTACAAAGGCACACTTCTGCTTTTTCTTGAGGCAAAGTCGTAAATGAGCTCTTCATATGATAAAGTCTTTGCTAATTCAGAGTTGATGCTGACAATTGCCAGACCACTCATGCGCTCTTGTGCCATAGATGAGCGCAAAGTACGTTTTGATGAGCTTCATTTTAGAAAAACTTCGCTCAGCAGAGGCAACAGTTACAGGGAGCGTCACTGCTATGCGCAGAGCAATCCAGAGATTTTCGGTACAGAGGTGAGGGCGCGCGCGTCATCACGTGTGCTTAGCCTACTCTGCGTTCACCGTAAAATGCAATATATACGTTATATTTTTGTTTATTTGTATATGTATATTATTAATATTAATTTATTATTATAATATATAAAAACGATTTTTTTGAGCAGCTGGGATGGTGCCCCCCTGGGAGTTGGTGCCCTACGCAGACTGCGTACAGGGAGCGGCGGGGTACTGGCTAGGCAGATATGGTATTGCGTTGAACAATGTCCCTGATATTGTTGTCTGTGTTGTGGATGGCTGGTAATTTTTTGTTGTTGCTGTTTGTGCCTTCAGTCGTTGAAATTCTTGATAGTGTACTTTGTGGTGGCTTTTAAGGTGGTTGATGAGGTTTGTTGTGTACCTTGGACGTTTGGACGGAACAGGAGCAAAGTTTGCACAAGACTCGTACCTGATCAACATCACATTCCTCGAAATCGAAATAGTTCCAGACAACTGAGTATGACCCCTTTTTAGGAACTAACGATCGCACTTCTGCACGTTGCTCCGCCATCATATATTTATTCTGACTGACTGTTATTGCTGCTATTGACTTCTACTGCTTCAGAAAGCGCTTGCAATCTAGACGCAGTAACGTCATAGTGACGCAGTCCAATCCGTAAACTCAGCCCATAAAAAACAGTTTGGTCTTTATACTGTAAAATCGCGACGATATTTATTAACTGATCGTGGGTCATAAATATCGTTATCATGAGAAAAAAAAAGATTAATCGTGCAGCCCTACCCCCATGACCCTGTAGACAGGATATAGCGGGTTGGATAATGGATGGATATTAGCTCATTTTGAATTTGATGGCAGCAACTAGTGCTGGGCGGTATAACCAAAATTCTATAACACGGTATTTTTCAAAATTATACCGGTTTCACTGTATTTTTTTCCCATGCATGAGTAGATGTTAACCACATTTTCCACTGCAATTACTGCAGTAGACTGGCTAAGAATAACCTATTCCACGGTCATGAGAATTGTACAACAAAACATTTTAATGTGCACACAAGTATTAATACAAGTCTGGCCCCATAAAGTGATAGTTTTCAAGTGGGTGGCACTAATGTAGAGAAGGACATTGCATGACAATTGCAGTCAAAATATAGAACCTTTTTATTGAACAAATGTTGCAAACAACTTAAACTATAATTTTGACAACATATTTTCAACCATCCAATGAGGCATTTAGACTTAGTAAAATATCCAGAGGTGCTTGTCAAAATTTGCACTGAACATGTCTTAGAAAAGGAATAAATAGCAAATATTTTTGTAAACCAACTTCAATTTCTGTTAATGTTAACAATCTCTGTCCACTGAGTTGTTAGCTATTTGGATTGTAATGGCGTTGGTTATCTCGATCCACCGCCTGCTTTTTTTGTCGTAAGCAATACCTCTAGCAAACGCGTCTACAAGTGACGTCTGAATCTGAGTGTCCTCTAGCTTTTTCAATTTTACCAGAGGACGTGGAGGGTGCCAATCTTAGTTCCATACATTCATGGTACTCCAAATCATGTTTGTGGCTAAGGTGGTGCAGTAAATTTCTCGTGTTGCCTACTCCAGCGGCAACTTTAGCTTGACAGCATTTGCAGTAAATACCGTTTTTACTCGTGCAAGACGTGCACCCTAATTTTTACAAAGAAAAATCGCGAAATCTCATTTTGCCCCATGTACAACGCACATTGTGATTGTATAGGAAGCGGGTGACCCATCCGCGGCTTGCTTTGAACTGACTGATGGGTATTCCCCGTTCTTTCGCTATATCACAAGCTTTCATCTGAATCATTTCCGTGGACACTGCATATCCAAGCTGACGCCTGTCTTGAATGTAATCAGCGAATGCAACTTCAATTTGTGGGAACTGGGCACGTTTTCCGCGAAATGCCCTTCTGTTTTTGTTGCATTACGAAAGTTTTTCTTTCTTCTGTCGCCAATCTCGAACACATGACTCTGGAACACCATACTTGCGACCTGCTGCCCGATTTCCTATCTTCTTTGCTTCCAAAATCACTTTTAGTTTTTCTCCCGCCATGAAGGAATGTAAACGCTTGCTACTATCCGTGCTGAATGACAACGCCAAACTGATTCAACACCAAAAAAAAAAAAAAATCCTTGTGTATGACGTGCACCTGATTTTCGAATGCTAATTTTCGGTAAAAAATGTGCACGTGGTACACATACGGTAGTTGTTTGGTCCACATCAGACCTTTTCAAACCAAAGTATTTCCAGACAACAGACGCGGCTCCTTTTTATGCAAAAGTTCTTCTGTGTCATCATGTTCAATTTTATTGTCTGCTACAGCTTCAGTTTCGGAATGTTCTCTGCCCATTTTCACCACTCAATATCTCCACTAACGCATATACTCTGTTACATGCGTGTTTAGTGGTGTAGCAGTGAAAAAAAGGTCCCCCCTTAAACAGTTTCCTGCTGCGGCACATTCCGAACGTTGTTTAGGTTATTTAAACCGGTTTTGCGGTATAAGAAAAATCCATATCATAATACAAATAAAAAACGGTTTTCGGTATGAAACGGTATACCTCCCAGCACTAGCAGCCACAATCTAAAAAATGTTGGGATGGGGCAACAAAAGGCTGGAAAAGTAAGTGGTAGTAAAAAGAAACAGCTGGAGAACACTTTGCAATCAATTATGTTAGGCTATGAAAAGAGCATCTTAAGAGAGGCAGAGTCTCTCAGAAGTAAAGATGGACAGAGGTTCACCAATCTGCAAAAAAACTGCATATACAAATTGTGGAACATTTTCAGAATAATGTTCCTCAGCATAAAATTGCGAGGACATTGACTATCTCATCATCTACAGTACGTAACATCATCAAAAGACTAAGAGAATCTGGAGAAATATCTGTGCACAAGGGACAAGGCTGAAAATCAATATTGGATGCCCGTGATCTTCAGTCCCCCAGGTGGGACTGCATTAAAAACTGGCATGATTTTCTCATGGAAATGACTGTATGGGCTCAGGAACACTTCCGGAAATCATAGTCTGTGAACACAGTTCACCATGCCGTCCACAAATGCAGACTAAAGTTCTATGGTGCAAAGAAGAAGCCATATGTGAACATGATCCAGAAACGAAACTGTCTTCCCTGGGCCCAAGCTCATTTAAAATGGACAGGGGCAAAGTAGAAAACTGTTCTGTGGTCAGATATATTGAAATTTGAAATTCTTTTTGGAAAACATGGACGCCACATCCTTGGGACTAACTAAAGAGTAGAGGGACCATCCAGCTTGTTATCAGCTCTCAGTTCAACAGTGTCCACCTCTCATGGTATGGGGGTTCATTAGTGCCTATGGAATTGGCAGCTTGCACATCTGTAAAGGTACCATCAGTGCTGAAAAGTATATACAGGTTTTAGAGCAATATATGCTCCCATCCAGGCAATGTCTTTTTCAGGGAAACCACATACTGCATCTATTACAATAGCATGGCTTCATAGTAGAAGAGTCCAGGTGCTGAACTGGCCTGCCTGCAGTCCAGAGCTTTCACCAATTGAAAACATTTGGCTTATCATGAAAAATATGAGAAAGGAGACCCAGGACTGTTGAGTAACTAGAATCCTATATCAGACAAGAATTGGACAAAATTTCTCTCCGAAAAGTCCAGCAACTGGTCTCCTCAGTTCCTAGATGTTTACTGACTGTTGTTAAAAGAAGAGGGGATGCTACACAGTGATAAACATGGCTCTGTCCAACTTTTTTGTGACGCGTTGCTGCCAACAAATTCAAAATTTCCTTATTCTTTTCTTAAAATGGTACATTTTCTCAGATTAAACATTTCATATGTTTTCTATGTTCTGCTGTGAATAAAATATGAATTTATGAGACTTGCAAATCATTGCATTCTGTTTTTATTCACATTTTACACAACATCCCAACTTTTTTTAGAATTGGGGTTGTAAAGTGAAAAAATTGCTTTGATAATTTCATGTAGTTTTTGCATATTTTGAGTGTTCACTTAAAAAGCTATTTTTCACCAGCTTTTTAGTTGTTAGTTTTTTTGCACTATAATTAAATATCAGAATTTTAATTATTTGTTTGACTTTAATATTTTCTAATATTAAAACCTATGATTAATGCAAAACATTACTGTTTAACGGCTATTAATTACAATGAGCACTGCTGGTTCAAATGCAGGGACCTGAAAATTCTGTGTACCTCAATGGGTCACCAGTCAGGGCTTACAAAATTCCCACGTGAGAGTGGGGCAGCTGAGCCAAGAATTGACATGGAGTTCTGAAGGAATGACCAGCTAGAGAATAGGCTATCTGGTGGATCCAGATAAAGTGCTGCTACCACCGCTTCATATTAAGCTTGGTTTAATGAAGCAGTTTGTCAAAAGATGAAGGCTGTTTTTTATGTACTTGTGCTGAAAGCTTCCAAGTTGGTCCGAGGCTAAACTGAAAGAGGGCATTTTGCTTGACCTGATACTTGTATTTGAAAACCAACTTCTGATGCAGAATTTGATGGTGCAATGGACGACCTGCAGCTTGGGTACCATTCACAGGTAACAATACAGATCCTAATTATTACATTTCACAGTTTCGTTAAGTTTAATAAATTGGGTTGCAACTTCAAACTCAAAGCTCCACATTCGCATGTTGAATTTTTACCTGAAAAATCCTGGGAGCGGCGAGTGAAGAGCACATGAAAGATTCTTTCAGGATATAAAGAAAGAAGGTAAATGGGACGTTAGGATGTCAGTGTGATAGCGGACTGTTTCTGGATGATTCATAGGGACGCACCAGGAACACAAACAGTGGACAAATGACGGGCCACCAAAGAATGTTTCAAGATAAAAAAAAGAAATGAAAAACAACTAGACAAGTTATACATCATTCAGTGGTTATGTGTTGTTTTCTTTACGTATTTGTTTAAAATTAATAAACTGAATAAATATCCATTTAGAACAATATTTTATAGGCCTACATAAACTGTTTTTTTACATTTTTAATTAGTCTTTTCAAATGTTTTCTTAAATATGACGTGATGGAACCATGTCAATTATATTTTAAGGCGACCATGAATCTAAAATAAAAACGACTCACAAAACAATTGTTTATATTAGTTTAACTTTACAGACCCGCGTTATAAATTCTAGTGAATAGGAACGAAGTCATTACATGTGGCTACAGATACTTTTAACATTTAGCAACGCGTTAAGGTCAAGCAATGTACCGCTAGGTAAACAAGTAAACCAAATATAGAAACAACACCACGCTTATCGTAAAATAAAGTGAAAATAACCGAAGACAGCCCACCCGAAGAATGCAGTCGTGCTGCAGCAGACAAGCCTTCAAGTCCTCCTTGACGCCCGCACAAGCTGCCTGCTCCTCCACTTTCCCCTCGTAGTATTGCGGCATGACGACTTCGCGAGAGACTACACAAGTGCAAACGATAGCCAGGAAACAGTCGCAAAGCCCTCGAAACAACAGAGGATTGGTTCCTGGGGTATGACCTTTCAAAGTGGCCATTGGCTGAGAAACTACAATACCCAGAATTACCCGGGAGCAGGAAAAGCTGCCACGTGTGAAAGAGCGGCGTAAAAACCTTTACATAGACTGGGAAGTAACTGCGTGACCTATCGTCGCTGAACTATTTCCGCTAAACTCCCCGAATTAAAAGAACAGGTAAAATCTTGTAATTGAGTACAGCAACATATTTATATAATTTACGTTTATATTATTAATTAATAAATGGTAATTGTGTATTACAGTTCATTAAATTGTGCGTGTTCATTTGCTTTTCATTCCGTCTTAGCATTTATTTTAATACGCATCTTATGCGTGAGCAGGAAGTGACGATTACGTCAGGGGCAAATCCTCTTGCTGAAGTGTGTCGCCGCCTGTGAAGTGTCTGCATATTGTTACACTCACTTAGGAAGGCAGGTAAAGCACCAGTCCCTCCGAATGTGTGTACCCTGTTCGTCGAGCGACGACTGGTTATAGTTGATGTTAAGATCATGGCCGCCACTGCGTGTGTTCGATATCTCCGGACGAGAATGATGTTAAATGCCTTTGCGCGGCGGTTTATTGACATCTAGCTACTGAAGATTTGGGGGCAACAGATGATCGATTCACTAACCCGCCCCCTGTTGATTTGTTAGTTGTGACTGATTTATTGTGCCTGTTGAAACTGGTAATAATAACCTGATTTTAGTTGTTAGTGTTCCGTGTGCAAGATATGGAGTTTTTTTCTGGCTTTCATTTAAATGTGTTATTTGAAAAAAGCAGGGTTTGCTGGAGACTTATTTCTTCTACTGCAGGCATGGATTTTTTTTCTTATTTAAGCAAAAGTCATAGGGTTTTTTATATTTATTTTTTACGCATGGGTTTCAACTGTTGAGGGATATAAACATTAATTCTTTACTAAAAGTTTACGAGTAACATAGTTTAACCTGTTCTCAGTTGCTTTTTTATGTTTTCAAGCTGCTACCATATCATCATGAAATTTGCAAGCATCCCACTGTAGTGATGACCATGTGAATTTCACCTTGGGGATTAATAAAGTATCTATGTATATATCTTATCTATCTGCATTCAATCTGTGATGTCGGCAGGATGTCACCATTAAAAATATTACGATGTGAAAAGAAGGTGTTCATGCATATTCTCTGTAACCTTGAATTGGATTAAGCCGGTTTTAGAATGTTATGTTTTATAATGATGTGTAGCCATTCATCTTCCTAACCCGCTTATCCAGGTCTGTGTTTCCTATCCCAGCAATCACAGGACGAAAGGCTGGAGCAACCCAGGAAAGGGCACACTCTTCTTTTTTGTTTGTTTTATCCCACTCCTCATCGAGGTGTGAGGCACATTCTGTGCAGCAGGCATAACTGGTGGCCAAAGTTGGTTACTGAGCAAATGATGTTTGGATGGATGAAAGTGCATTCTCAGAAAGGTGGACAAAAAAATCAAAAATAAAGTGATTAAATAGGAAGCTTTGGTGCATATGTGCAAATATTTTATTTGACACAGTCTGTACTTTCCATTCCATTCTAAATCAGTGTTCTGGAGTATTTGCTAAGGAGACACCGTTAATGTAGCATAGTTTGATTTCCTTTATTATTCATTTTTGTAATGTTGTCTGTTGTTGTCTGACAGGCTAAACTGATCGTTTCAGTTCTTGCTTCAACTATGGAATAACTTTTAAAAAGCCCTTTGTATGTATATTTTGAGCTCTATTATAATCTAAAAGATTAAAAGGAAAATGAGCAGACATTAGGCACCCTGTAAAAAGACTAGTAGTTCTACTTCATTTGTTGTAGTTTTTTCCAATGTATGGACCTCGACAACCCAAAGAGCGCACAGCAAGACACATGTTTGTCATGAATGGAAGTGAAATAATAAGTAATACTGAAGTAATAATAAGTTATAAACTTGGTGGAATAACGAGTAAATGTGGGTTATCACGGTGATTGTGGGATTTTTTTTTTTTTGGACTGTACCTCATTTCCTTCTACCAGTCGCCAACACAGTTTGCCAGGCTGACTGCTGTGTTTATTTTTATTGCTGTCCTAAACAGATTTTAATCAAATTCTTGGTACAGTTTGGTTTTGTACCTTCCGGTATAATAATAATAATAATAATAATAATTCATTACATTTATATAGCACTTTTTTCAGCACTATCCACAAGAAGAGAAGGGCATAAGTGAATGGATGAAAAGTGAAAGTTCTCATTCTTTTGAGTTTATTTGTATTGTGTTAATTTTTCTCTGAAGATCATTTCTGTACATACATTTGTTTTCCAATCAAATTTGGTATTGCTGAGATGTTCTTTCAATTTGTTCATTTTGTGAACTTGCTTTGTGTTTCATGTTATGAAAGTCATAATTCTCTGATGCCACCCCATGATTTAGAGACTTCATTGCCAATGTTAAGGTTTACTGTAACAGTATAGCTAAAGGATGCAAGAAATGCATCCAATTGTATAGAACTGGTTACTGAAACTATTAATGAGACAGTTTCCTAAATGCATGATACATCTTTTCTGTTTATTTTTCCCTTATTCATTTGTTATAAATATTTGGTGTACAAAAAATGTAGTATCTACGGGATTTTAAATACTTTCATCCCTTCTACTTGGTCTTGCAGATGTTGCATGTTGGGCATTAGTGTGAATCTGGATGTTTTTTTCTGTTCATGTTTTTGATTTAGTTAAGGTTTTAGAATGTTGGTCCATTCAACATAATATCATAGAGATTGAATGTCGGGCAGCACAGTATTTTGCACCACTGCCTCATGGTTCTGGGGTCCTGAGTTTGAATCCCATTCAAGGTCATTGTCCTTTTGGAGTTTGCATGGGTTTTTCTCTTGCACTCTAAAGATGCACATGTTTGGTAACTGATAATTAATTCCAAGTTGACCCCAATTTCTGTGGGTGTGGATGTACCTTTGTGTGCCTTGTGATGAACTGGTGTCTCATCTCAGTTTGTTTCCTGCCTTGTGCACAATGCTGCTGGCCCCAATGTGGCTGTAAGTTAGATTAGGTGGGTTTGAGAATGTATGTGCACTGTATGTATGACATCAATGTAGTTGAGCAAATTACTCTGCTGTGCACATGATCCACAAACTAGAGTTGCATTTTAACTATTTTTTTGTTATGTTTAAATTTGGCAGTATGCTTCCCACCACAACCTATTCTCCCCAGAGTCATGGAAATGGCACTGTAAACTCTAGAGATGCTGCACGTCACACAGCAGGAGCAAAGAGATACAAATATCTACGGCGGCTCTTCAGGTTTCGGCAGATGGACTTCGAGTTTGCCATGTGGCAGATGCTGTACCTTTTTACATCACCACAAAAAGTTTACAGAAACTTCCATTACAGAAAACAGACAAAAGACCAGTGGGCTCGAGATGATCCAGCCTTTCTAGTCTTACTTAGCATCTGGCTCTGTGGTAAGCTTTCACTGCACATTTGTGTTAAGTGATTAATGCATAGCATAGAATAAACTGCAATAAACTAAAAGGTCTATTACTCTGAGAAGAGAGAAAGAGTGTGCATTTCTTGATTTGCCCAGGGTATGTAAGAATGCATGTTATGTGAAAATAGTCATTCACTAGAGCAGTTTATATTATTTCTTCATTTCTTCAACTCTGACCTGACAGACCTGCTGAAAAGCTATATGTTTCTGTGTAGACCTTTAAATTGTGCACTAACTTCAAAAATAGAGTTGTAACTAAAGCAGCCATTTGTAAGTGTAATGATCTGCTACTTAATGTACTGTACTTCTTCCATTCTTCTATTCTTGTTGCACTATACAAGTCCAAACTGAATAGAAAATCTTAAAATAAATAGTGTTGTTTTTGTCTCCCTGTAGTCTCCACTGTCGGTTTTGCTTTTGTACTGGAAATGGGATTTGTCCAGACAATAAAGCTGCTTCTGTGGGTTGTTTTCATTGACTGCATTGGTGTTGGGCTTTTGATTTCTACTTTAATGTGGTAAGTAACAGCAGTTTCCCATTTCTTCATATTTTTAGTGGGTTTAAGGCTCAACAACAATATGTCTAAAAGTAACCTTTGAATATATTTTTCAGAATAGTTTAAAACATGATAAATATGAAATGGGGTTTTGTTCAGTTTTTGTATAAACTGTATAATCTTGAAAACACACTATTTAATGCAGTAATTATGTAGTATTATTATTGGTATTGTTATATGAATAGCTCTTACTTGAAGTCATTTTGTCATTATAGAAAAAAAAGCAATTATATGCAGTGTCTTAATTACCATTAAAAATAGACTTACTTTAAGGACACAGCTGTTACTTCTGAAACCTCTTGCTTTGATGTTTTCAAAATAAATATCATTAAAATAATTAGGTTCAGATCTTGACCTCCATCTCCATATGATGCAACAAAACAAATTGATTTATTTTCATAAATATTTAGAAACTTGCCACAATAAGATAAACTCACAATCTAAATTTGACACTCTTCTCCATAATTCAGCACCTTAGTGCAGATAAAAAATTTAATGACCCTCCTGCATGCTCTAGGTCTCATTTTCCCAATTTGCTAAAGAATCTTGTTTTTTTATTTTTATTAAAGAATTTTGCATTCCTCCTTCAGTTCATATAGAGATTATTGTGCCTTTTGATTGACCAGCTGTCAGTTATTCCGTGCAACAAGAAGTTCTGCTGCTTCTTCTCTGTATACATCGGTGGATTTCTGAGAATCAGTTCTTTGAAAATTACATTTCTAGTGAGGCAGATACATCCTTTCCCAAATGCTACATGAAAGAAATGAAGCTTGGCTTTCTTTTTATATCGGTGTATATTTCCAATTAAAAATAGGAAAATGAAATCTGCATGAAAAAGCACAGTATCATGATGTCTAGGAGGAATCTCTGACAATCGTCCTTGTTCACTTCAGATGTGTAAGTGTTAGTTATCATGAGCAAGGGCAGCAGGGATTATATTTGTCTATCTCCAAGAATGCTTGCCATTTTACAGGAATCGTCCACTGTTTTATATGCTTAAGACAGGACCTTTCTTGAAATTGCAGCAATTAGATTAGAAACATTTGTTTGATGTTTAGCTGATAGTTACACAATACAACTTGTTCTCAAACAGCAGATACATGGAAGAGAAAACGTGCTGTCTTTTTACTTTGCAATGGAAGTTTTCATTTATATTAAATGATCAAGGGTCTTATGGTCACATTTACTTCATTAGGGATGCTCAAAAAGTTCTTCAAAACCTCAGTACATATACCTAATAAATGAAGAATTGTTAAGAAGACTAAATGTAGGTGTGGTACAAGAATTACCACAAAACCATGAGATGTGTCAAAAGCTTTTGATAACAGAAATATTTTTCAGATTTGATTGTTTTAAAAATAATAATTTAATTAACAAGACAATTTTTATGCTGAAGGTTTCTAAAGCTACTTAAATAAAAATAGACCAGAATTTTTTAGGCCACCTCCTTAAAGAATTGTGTTTTATTCCTTAAACTGAGTGGTATGAGTGCCTTTAAATAGCTTTGTCCTGAATAACTCCCTGTTCTGCTATTATTTTCTTATGGATGTAGCTAAGGGACATGTAGAAGCTGAATCAATGGCAAATTAGACCAATGAATTTGGCGCTTTTTTTTGAAGTTGCCACAACTGTTCATCCATAATTCAGTGTTCTAATGAGCATGAGAATAATTTTGTTTTAACCGTAATTGCTCTTTGTTCCAGGTTTATTACCAACAAATACCTAATGAAACAACAAAGCAAGGACTATGATGTGGAGTGGGGATATGCTTTTGACGTGCATCTCAATGCTTTTTACCCTCTACTCATCATTCTGCATTTCATTCAGCCATTTTTTATCAATCGTAAGTTTGGTTTTATTGCAAACTAAATTAACACATTTATATAGATATTTTTAACCTTTGTATTTTGCTAAAGTAGTCTTACAGTCTGTACAACGAAACAGTGGAAAGAATGAGAGAAACAATTGCAGTTCTCTGGTAATTTTAAGGAAAATGTTATTCTTGCAGTGTTACCTTTTACACAAGCATGTCTTGCATTTACTTATTTTAATTTCCTTATTACTTTCATTGAGTATTCCAGTCCCTGCTGTGCTTTTTAGTTTTAGTTCTCATGATGCATACTATATATACAGCTGACTTTAGAGGTGCCACTTATATCAACCTATTTGGGGAGCTTGTACAATTTTATAATTGTGGCTGGTGAAGTTAATATATTAATTGATTCGATATTTAATTTCTATTTTAAAGATTTAAAGAAATTTTATTTAAAGTAATAAAACAATGTTCAAATGTAATTTTCTTTCTGTCATCCACCCATCCATTTTTAAACCTGCTTATCCTGAGCAGAGCCACCGGGAAGCTGACATAGTAGCTTTTTTTTTTTTTTTATATATATATATAAAGTATTTCATGTAAAACTTTGCATTAATCAATGATTACATAAATATCCAATATCATCACTTTAAAATTGTTAAAGTTGTTTGTTGTTCCAGCTTAAACAACTTTTATTTTAATTAATGAGCACTGCTTGACCATTTCGACATCATCAGTCAGCCATTATTTTTCTGAGTTCATACGACAATATATTGAATCACCCCTAAAATCCTCAAAATCTCACCTGCAGTGCAGTGGATTCAGAAAGTATTCAGAAATCTTCACTTTATGCATGCTTTAATATTGTGTTGTTGATTTAATTTTTAATGGATAAATTTGCCATTTCTGCCCATAATGAAAAAGTGAGAATGTTTTCAAAAAGGTTTACAAATTTATTGAAAATTAAAAAACAGAAATTTCTCATTCAGTAAGTATTCAGATCCTTAACTCTGTACTTTGTAGAAGCCTCTTCAAGTTGTCTTGGGTACGTCTCTACAAGCTTGCCTCCAGTGTATCCCATTCTTCTTAGCAGGTCCTGTCAAGTTCTTTTAGAATGAATGGAAAACATCTGGAAACTGTCATGTTCAGGTCCCTCCCCTGATGTTCTGTAGGGTTCAAGTCTGGGTTTAATGGGGAACTTAAGGACTGTCAGAGACGTGTCTCAAAGCTACTACAGTGTCATCTCGGCTTCCTGCTTTGGGTCAATGTTGTGTTGAAAGGTGAACTGTCATCCCAGTCTGAGGTTCTGTGCACTCTGAAGCAGGTTTTTATCAAGGACCTCTATGCAGATGGCTGCATTCATCCTTCCCTTAATTCTAAACCATGTCCCTGTTCCTGCTGCTAAGAAGCACCCCCATAGTATTATGCTGCCATGCTTCACCATAGGGATGGTATTAGGCCTGGTCTTCACCAGTCATCGTACTTGGGTGCAAAAGGTTCAATTTTTGTCTCGTCAGACCAGATAATCATTTTGCTTTAGACAATCATATGCCTTTTACTCAAGAGTAGCTTCTTTCTAGCCACTCTATCATAAATGCATGATTGGTGGAATGCTGCTGAGATGGTCATCCATCAGCCAGGTTTTCTCATCTCGGCAGAGGATTTCTGAAGCTCTGTTAGAGTGACAATTGGGTTCTTGGTCACCTTCCCCGAACAAGGCCGTATTTTCCTGGTTAATCAGTTTGGCTGGACAACCGACTCTTAACAAGAGCCCTGGTGCTCTAAGCTTCTTCCATTTCACAATTATTGAGGCCACTCTGCTCCTGAGAGCACTCAAAAGGTTTAGAAATGGTTTAATAACCTTGTCCTGATCGATGCCTCACCACAATTTGAATGTGGAGGTCTATGGAGAGTTCCTCAGATGTCATCACTTGGTTTTTGTCACTACATTTTGTTGATGCAGTGTGGCATTGTGGGATACACAGGTGTGTGTCTTTTTAAATGAGGTCCAATCAGTTCATTTTGCCACCGATGGACTCCAATCACGTTCTAAACGCATCTCTAGGGTCATTAAAGTAAACGGGATGCACCTGACCACAGTTTGGTGACGCAGTGACGTCTGAATACTTGAGTGAATGAGAGAGTTAATTCAAAATTGTAATCCTGTTTGAAAATGTTTTCTCTTTATCAATATGGGCTATTAGCTGTAAATTGATGGGCCTAAATGATAAATATCTCCATTTAAAATTAAATCTATAGCACAAAGTGTGAAGAAAGTGAAGGGGTCTTTATACTTTCTTAACCCGCTGTATGCCATCTTTATTTTTATAAATACTGGTAAAGGCTTATGTCTTATCCTCTTAGAAGTATTTTTTTATCAGGACAGCCATCGTGGTTGAGAAAGTCTTGCGTTGTTTTTCAGTGTTCACTTCTTTTCACCTGTAGAATAACCTTAACATAATTAAACCAGAGACACTCTAAAGGTCTCTACAGCTATTTTGCGTGATTATTAATGACAAATCTGCATGCTAGTGGTCAGCGGGGAGTACAATGACCCTGCGCAGATTACACTTTTTAATGACACAGTCTCTCGTTTTCCTTTCCAGATATTGTATTTATAACGGATGAATGGTTCCTTGGAAGCTTTGTGGGAAACACCCTTTGGCTTATTGCAGTGGGCTACTACATCTATATAACTTTTCTTGGATATAGTGGTAAGAATGATACTACTGGGCTTTACGCTGTATTTAAAACAAATGTGAAACAATACACAACAAATGATTAAGAGAAGGGCCATTGAGCCCCTTTAAGCGTGTCAGCTTCTTGGTTACTTTGGCCTCTTTGACAATTGTAGATGGTACATTGGCCTGTAAAATGTGGACTTTGTATATATTTCTGTGTGCTAATATGTGATTTAGATCTATTATAGTTGAGCAGGTTATCAGACAACACTGAAAAGGGGGCTATAAAGACTTCTGGGGGGTTCAATGTTTTCAGCTTGTTTCTTTGGGATAAACATAATGCTAAGGAGGCTGCATACAGTGAGGGAAATAAGTATTTGATCCCCTGTTGTATTTGTAAGTTTGCTCACTTATAAAGAAATGAACAGTCTCTAATTGTTATGGTAGTTTCATTTTAATGGAGAGAGACAGAATATCAACCAAGAATCCAGAAAAAACACATTACATAAAAGTTATAAATTGATTTGCATGTCATTAAGTGAAACAAGTGTTTGATCCCCTACAACCCAGCCAGAATTCTGACTCTCACAGACTGTAATCTGTGTGCCACGTGGGCACACTGCCAATCAATCAATCAATCAATCAATCTATAACAGATACTCCTGATCTCTGCTCATTATGTGTATAAAGCACAAATGTCCACAGAATCAGTTTCTTCCATTCCAACCTCTCCACCACCATGGGCAACACCAGAGAGCTGTCGAAGGGACAAGATTGTAGACCTGCTCAAGCCTGGAGTGGGCTACAAGACCTTCAGCAAGAAGCTTGGTGAGAAGGTGACAACTGTTGGTGCCATTATTCTTAGATGGAAGAAATATAAAAAGACCATCAATCGCCCTCAGTCTGGAGCTCCATGCAAGATCTTGTCTCATGGGGCGAGGATGATCAGGAGAAACGTGAGGGATCAGCCCAAACCTACACGGGAGAAGCTTGTTAATGATCTGAAGGCAGTTGGGAGCACAGTCGCCAAGAACACCTTTGGTAGCACACTACGCCTTAATGGATTGACATCTTGCAGCACCCAAAAGTGTCCCCCTGCTCAAGAAGGCACAAGTACAGGTCCGTCGAAGTCTGCCAGTGAACATCCAGGCCTCTACACGTGCCTTCTTGAGCCAGAATTCTGGCTGGGTTGTAGGGGATCAAACACTTATTTCCCCCCACTGTATCTTGTTAATCGGTGGATCTTACTGGTCACAGTTACAGTAAGCAAGTTCATTTAAAACTGAAATGCATGACAGTATTTAAGGACTGCCGTAGCTGTTTTCTTATCTGCGCATTATGCAAAGTTTGGTTCATTTATACAGACATACTGTACATCTCTATGATCACTGAGATTAAGTTGATGGCTATATTTCTATTATGTTGGCCTCCTTGCATTTTTTTGTTGCTGTCTGTGCTTCAGTATCTTTGTCTACGGACGTTTCAGTTGGTATCCCCACACATTTAAATTTATTGACATCCAACGGCCCAAAAAGCACCACGTATGGTTGAAGTGAATATCACATAACAGCATTTATGTTGGTTACCTCGAGAGGACAGTAATTTACACTGTAAACTTTTTCGATTACCATTGTATTTGTCTGATATCCTTTTTATTTATTTATTTTTTGAAGCATTACCATTCCTGAAGAACACGGTCATCCTCTTGTACCCCTTTGCCCTGCTGGTTTTGGTGTATTTCATTGCCTTTGGGCTGAGATGGAACTTCACTGCTGCACTTTGTAACTTCTATCGCATCCGAGTATAGAAGAATCAAAAGACGTCTTTGACTTCAGAACTAAGTGCTGCTTTAAGAGATTTTTTAGCAGCAGGGGTCTGCCCTTCCTGTAAATCTTGTAGATATCTCTGTATATTATATACATATTGGATTGTTTTCACTGTAAATGTATTTGGGATACTGGTATGATAAGGACATTTTGTATGGTTTTGGACTTGAGTGGCTCAGATTAATATATTATCCCTTGTAATTAGTGTACTATAATTGACACTGTACATTCCTGTCAGTCACATTTTTAATTTGAATAAAAATACATGTGACTAGTATGTGGCATACTGTGATGGTATTACATGCAGTCCATGGGAGTTCGGTGAGTGGGGTTGCACAGTATTGTTGTCACTGCTGTGTAAATACACATTTAAAGCACATAAAAGGAACCGCTAATTGGTGCTATAATAATATTTTGTGCCACCTTGAATTTGTATTTTAGGTTCCGCTAGACAAGCCATAACTCTTCATCTGCTCGTCTTCCTCCTCAATTCAGGCTGTTGTGCCTGAGCCTGGTGTGTCCGTGGTGCTAAATGAGCATCTTGTACACAACGCGACTGTTAAGGTTTGCATTGGGATACTTTTCCTAATAAAAAAAACTAAAAAAAAAATCTTGTTAAAAGGTGACTTAAATAAAATAAAATCAGATAACTGAAAATCTCGTTTTTTTTTTTTTTTTTTTTTAACAGTATGATAAACAAGTAACCGATGTTAGCAATATGGATAAAATGGGGGGGGGGGGGTTATCTAATTTAAATTCATCGTGAACTGTGATAGAACAGCCGCTGAGAGAGTTCATAGTCTGCTGGTAAACCTCTTGGAGAGCGCTGGCCACCAGACAAGGCCATCAGGACTTCAAGCGGCTGTGTCTGTCATTGCGGTGAATTGGTTTGTATGTTAACTTGAAAAGAAAGAAATGAGATGGTCAGAAAATCAGTGACACTGCTTGAATTCATAATAGAGAGTGTGCACTTGTATGTATTCTGTACATTTCTAATGTGTTTAAAACATTCAAAGTTAAAATACAAGGACATCAGTCAGTTGTTTGAGAAGTATGACGTGGAGAGAATGACACATATGGCAGCCCCTCTTGTGTGGTGGGGAGTTAATGACACGGCTGACGTAACATAAGCCATCATGTATACCAACGGGCTGCCTTGGCAAGGTGAACACACGACTGTGGACTGGCTCAAGGGACAAGTCACTTCAGTCACACCCCACAATAAAGATTGTTCATTATCGAGAAACTTTATCAATAAGAAGAGTAAAAGCAAACACTCCCATTTCCAAACAAATTATTGGTAATGATTCAAAAATATTGTACACGCACAGGAGTGGAGGACTCGGCCCAAAGTAGCTAACGACATGAAAAAATACCATCTACAGTCCAAATTGCTACATTTGAGTGATGCAGCAGCTCTGTACACAGCTCTTGGCGGGACAAGTCCAATAGAAATACGCAGAAGTAGCATTGAGGCCATTCAGCCCAACAACCTCCTCCATCCACTTTACTTAGAAAAGCTTTCTTCACACACAGTGCTGCATGCCCATCTAACATTTGTGTGAAATGTGCCCCTAACAAGTTCCCAATTGTGCCCCCATCCCAACCCCTCAGATATGATTGTAGTGCCTGGTGCAAGGGCACCAAATGGGCTCCATCTCTGGTCTCACTTACAGGAGGGAGACAATTCAACCCGTTCATGACAAGAACTACCAATACCAAGAAAAAATAAATAAAGACTTGTTACAAGCCACTCAACACGTGTGTAAATGCAGGGGTGACTGTGCGTGGAGTCCACATAACTAACATTCACACACAACTGGAATGGCAACAGTTTTATATGAAAGACTAACTGGTTTTAAATATTATAGTTGACATCACTTCATTTTGCTAGTATTGTCTTTACTGTAAATAATATATTTAAGCCAGTCCATTACGTACGTATGGGTACATATGGGATAAAGGCCTGTGCGTCATGGATTTGTTGAGAATATTTCAACACCTAAACCTTAAGAGAGGCCGGCGCGGTGGTAGCGCTGCTGCCTCACATTAGGACACCTGGGTTTGCATTTGCTGGCTGGGAAAGGCTGCAGCACCAACCCCCAAAAATGACCCTGGATCAAGCAGGTTAGAAAATGACATGATAAACCTTAAGAGTGTTATCATTTATGTTATAAGTTGTTTAATTCATATATTTGAGACATTTTTTTGGAGTAAATTTTATATATAAAGCATCAAGTAATTAAAATGAGAGATTATATGAACAAAAAAGCAAGCATTCACCAGCAAGACGGTTAAGGTCACCTTATATTTTAATAAAGTACAAGTTAACATATGGCACCTTGACAACACAAGTTGATGAAAGGCACATGACCCATATATTATGATATTATAGCAGCAGTTTTTCCAATAATATTTACAAATTTACCAAAAAGAAACAAAAAACACTTTGTACAAAGGAGTTCAGGCAGTATGAAGAAACTGTGGAAAAAATAAAAAGCGGACATTTATTAATTCTGTTCTAGAGCAGGCTGCCAGCCATCTAAACCAATGAAATCAAGTTACCCAAGATGCAAAGGGTTTCTATAATTTTTTTCCTGCCCAATCCAAAAAGCAGGAAACGAAGGGTTAAAATTATCCTTGTTTTGCTGAATAAAGACATGAAGGTAAGAAATAGAAATTGAAAAGCTTATCGTTCACCTAATATGTGGTAGAAAAGTCCACCTTGTGGCTAGCGTATGTACAGAGTGTAAACACGGCGGGGCCTTCAGCAGAACCGACAGAAACGGCGATGCACAAAGAATGGCAGTCGACTCCACCAAAATGTACAAAGGTGTGTTACAAATATCCCGAGTCTAAAACTGCTTATCATAAATACCGTGAGGACATATCAAGCAGGTTTTTTTGTTTTCTTCAAATAGAATATGCAACTAACCACCAAGTACTGTATAATCCATTATTATATTTAAATCAGATGCATGTTACGTTTCAGGCTCAAGGGGGTGTGTGCCAGACTCGGACTGCACACCGCCATATCTCATTAGCCGGACAGTTAAGGCACGTGTTTTTAAATATGCCTTCAGAACTGTGTAGCAGAGGGGCACCAAGCTTCAGTTCGGTGAAACATTTTAAAGTTATATATTCATTCATTCATTCATTCATGTATATAAAATAATCTGTCAAAATTACAGAAAATGAGGAATCATTGGTTTTATATTTTAAATAAATTAAGTCATCTGTATCTTTTGTATTATACACTTTGAAGCTTATTTACAGTATAGAAGAAAAGTTAATAGAAACATTTTACTATAGCTGCAACTGGAAACCAGTGGTGGGCAAAGCCCTCAGCTCAGTCACTGCCATTGTACCCATTGTGCTTACCAGACCGTACAGAGGAAGCGGATTGGAGACCAGGGCCGAGTCTCGTCTCAGAAGGCCCAGCAGCTGTGACTGGAGAGGGTCTGCTGGCAGCCATGTTTGAAGTAACGCGCAGAGGCCCGAGATTGGAATGATAAGCAAATCCAAATTTCATTTCAGAAACACACCTGAGCTCAAGTTCATTTTTATCGGCCCTCACGGCAACCACGTCAAGGCCTTGGACGGTCTGCGCCACAGTGTCAATCCAGCACTGAAAGCAAACATTCCAGACGGAAGGTCTTCAATTTACGCCTAAGAAGTCTACCATCGACCGCATCCTGGCACTGAGGGTTCTCATGGAGCGCAAACGTGAATATCGGCAAAGTTTCTTTGCAGCCTTTGTCGATTTTCGCAAAGCATTCGACTCAGTTGATCGAGCTGCCCAGTGGGACATCCTGAGGGTTCGCGGGATCCCCTCGAGGTTGCTAGATATCATGGCCGGCCTGTACACTGGTACTGTAGGTACTGTGCAGAGTGGAGGCAGAACCTCTGCGTTTTTCCCAGTTGATTCTGGGGTTCCTCAGGGTTGTGGGTGGGTGTTGGGCAAGGTCGTGGGGTCCAGAGGCTGTGGGGCATCTGTTGGTGAAGAAAGATTCACTGATCTTGACTTTGCTGACGATGCTGTGATCTTTGCAGAGTCAATGGAGGCTCTGATCGGGGCACTTGAGAGACTGAGCGAGGAGTCTGAGTGTCTGGGCTTGTGAGTGTCCTGGATAAAAACCAAGATCCAGGCCTTTAATGACCTCTTGGGCACAGCCATCAGCAATTTGTCTGTTTGCGGAGAGAGTGTCGACCTTGTCGAGGGGTTTACTTACCTTGGCAGTGACATTCATGTCTTTGGTGACACTTCCTATGAAGGCAGTAGACGAATTGTGAGAGCAAGGGGGGGGGGCTCATGAGGAAAGGGGTGTGTGGTGCTCCCGATATCTATGCAAAAGGACGAAGGTCTAAGTCTTTAGAGTCCTGGTGCTTCCTGTCTTGCTATATGGTTGCGAGCCATGGATGCTATCCAGTGACCTGAGACGAAGACTAGACTCCTTTGGTATTGTGTCTCTCCGGTAAATCCTTGGGTACCGTTGGCTTGACTTTGTGTCGAATGAGCGGTTGCTCATGGAGTCCCGAATGAGGCACATTACCTGCATTGTGAGGGAGCCTCAGTTACGGCACTACAGCCACGTGGTGCGTTTCCCTGAGGGTGATCCAGCTCGTAAGATCCTCATTGTTGGGGACCCGAGTGGCTGGACCAGGCCAAGGGGTCGCCCACATAACACCTGGCTGCGGCAGATAGAGGGTCATTTCCGGAGGGTGGGACTGGACTGTGTGTCTGCTTGGGGTGTTGCCAACAGGGATCCCAAGTTGTTTTGTCGTGCAGTGGGTGCGGCAACGCACTGTACCAGTGCATGCTCCACAGCTTGATTTACGCAAATCTGACCTCAACCTGATTCATCTTATTCCCAACTACAAGCCTGTTATTAGACGGCAACCTGCTACCACCAGAATAGTAAGGAAGTGAAGCCTGGAGGCTGCAATGGCTTTGAATGACTGCTTGCAAATGACAAACTGGGAAATGACATGCGAGTCACATGGGAACGATATTGAGGGACTCTGTCACTGCATCACAGACTATATAAACTTCTGTGTCGACATTGTGGTACCCATAAAGACAGTGTGTTGCTTTCCAAACAACACACCCTGGATTACTAAGGAGCTAAAAGGTCTCCTGAATGAGAAGAACACAGCATTCATATCCAGTGACAAAGGGGCTCTGAAGGACATACACTGTGTGCTAAAGAAAAAGCTGAGTGAAGGAAAGGAAGCTTACAAAGTGAAAATAGAAAACAAACTCACTCAGAATATAATGAAGGATATCTGGAATGGACTGGGTATAATTACTGGGCACAAACAATCCAGGGCTCAGGTGCCATAAGGTAAAAGTGGACAAAGCTAATGACCTGAACCAATTTTTTAATAGATTTTCCATCCCACTGCCACCTTCTCCCAATGACCAGTCTCCCCTACCACATCAACTGGAACTGCCAGTGATAAGTCCACTTCTGACCATTAGTGAGGACTATCCATAACTGAAGACCAAGTAAGGAGACAATTGAGGGAGCTACACACAGGAAAAGCTACAGGACCAGATGGAGCCAATCCTCAAGTTCTTAAGGCTGATGTTCTGACCAACACTGTGGTGTCCTCTGTCATCTGTTCAGTCTTTCCCTAAGGCTTCAGAAAGTACCACTGCTGTGGAAAACATCCTACATTGTTCCTGTTCCAAAGAAGGCAGGTGCCTCTTCACCTAATGACTACAGACCAGTGGCACATACACCTCACATCATGAAGACCTTTGAGAGACTAGTCTTGAACTATATGAGTTCTCTTTTGGTAGACCACCTAGACTCACTACAGTTTGCCTATTGGTCAAAGATTGAAGTGTAGGATGCAAATATCTAATTGCACCACAAGGCTTATTCTCACCTGGACAAAGATGGCAGCACTGTAAGGGTTATTTTTTATTTCTCCAGCACCTTCAACACCATCCAACCATCCCCTTTAAGGGGTAAGCTTAAAAGACATACAGGTGGATGAGCCTGTGGTGTCCTAGATTATGGACTTTCGGGCAGACCACAGTTTGTGAGCCTGAAGGACTGTGTTTCTGATATGAATGTGAGCAACACTGGTGCATCACAAGGAATAGTCCTGTCTCATTTTCTCCTCACTCTGTCCACCTACGACTACAAATATAAGACCAGGTCATGTCACTTGCAGAAATTCTCAGATGACCCTGCACATATGGAGTGAATTCATAAAGGGGATGGGACAGAGTATAGGAGTCAGGTTGAGAACTTTGTTTCTTGATGCAAAGAGAATTGCCTGTATCTTAACATCAACATAACCAAGGAGCTAGATATTGACTTTCACCGCACCAAAGGGCCTCTATGTCCTGTCACTGTTCAAGGAATGGATGTAGAGGTGGTCCACTCCTACAAGTGCTTAGGGATCCTTATTAATGACAGGTTGGACTGGTCACGGAACACAGAGGAAAGAAAGGGCAGAGCAGGCCGTTCTTACTTAGGACATCCTTCACATCTCCTCTAACTCTGAGATGGCCAGGGTGATGTTCTACGCTATGGTGTGCTGGACCAGTAACAGAGAATTACAACAAAACTGAATGCCATTATGAACAAAGCTGGACATCCTCTCTCAGACACACCAACACTGAGGAGTTTGAGCCAATGAATTATTAAGCAGAACTTTGTCAAGAAATGCAACTGGGGCTCCATCACACCAACAGCAATGTGTCTGCATAATGCCTCACTGGGACTTTTTAATTTTCTGTCATTATAGTCATTCTGGTGTGTGTGTAATTGTTTTTTATTATTCACTTACTTATCTACATATTTATGTATTTATTTATTTAATTTAAAGCACTTCTGTAAAAAGCCCTGGGGAAAAATACTGTTCTATGTAAGTGTGCGTCTGGGCGAGCGTTCATTGGTTGTCAGCTCTCATGCTCGCACACACAGCCCACTCCTACAACTAAAGACAAATCAAAGCGCTTTGATATTCTCAGAGCGAGTCGCGGCCTGGTTGGACTGAAGTCACTGAGTATGTCAGACTACACAACGGGCCGTCACAGGAGTGTGACACAACTGCCGACAACTTGCTAAGATTATGTAAAAAGTGCAGCTGATCACAGCCTTAATAGTCATGAAGAATGTGTAAAAAAAGATAATTCTGTTCAAGCCTGGACTGTACATCGTATCACGTGAGCAACAACAACAGGGCTGCCAATCGTCACACTAATCCACGTACCTCCCTACTCTAAAACATGCGGGAGTGTATGTTGGCCGTCAGATTTCATTCCCATGTTGGATTCTGTTCCCCAGTGTGCAGTGCCCTTACTATTTCTTAAGTGGCTAGATTTGGCGGCCTTGGCTTTTTATAAAACGCAGTACATATTATGTATATTTATATGCAAGGTGAGCCTTGGATCAGCAAAAGTTCTGGAAAACAATTCATAAAAGTGATTAACATTTTCCAAATTGCCCCCCACAATCTGTACCAGATCTCTCAGATTATTCTTCAGATATGCTGAATGCCATCAAAAAGGTCAAACAACCAGTACATTGTTTTGTCCTCTCTATTAAAAAATGTGCACCCAGCCTCCGAGCTCAGGTCAAGTGACTGGTCTCGCACATACACTCTGGTCAGCCTCCATATTGGTAAAGTGGTCCTGTGCACCCTGACGGATTGCGTCGCCTCCTGCCTTGCAGTCAAAGGTTGCCATAATACTGTTGAGCTCCCCACAGCCCTGCATTACAATAAGCGGGCAGAGAAAATGAACAAGTGAGGGAGCAAAGGCTAAAAAAAAATAAAATGTGCGTGTTCATTTTCAAGCATCATCTGCTCTGTTGTTTGAGATGGCTTCATCAACAGAACATACGGACCATCTCAGGGTCACGCGTGCAAAGCTGCAGCTGAATTCAGCACAACCTGAGGGCTGGAGACCCAGGGTACAAATGGCAGCGCTTGACTTGACTTGCACACGTGACAATTTAGGGGCAATCTAGATTTACACCATAGTCCAAAAAGCCACGTTTCATTGTCTTAGGATACCAAGGAAATGCGTAAATTAATTGGATTGTTAGGCACTTGCCTTATTTTTATAAATTCACAATCCCCACAAAACAGTAATTGAGTTGTCAAGTTCAATTTCAATTTTTTTGTTGTCCAGTTTTGTTAATTATTGCTGCAAATGGAGCCGTTTCAGCTTAATTACAGCTGAGGACGGCCATTTGCTTCTTCTCTTTCTTAACCAATGGACAATTAAGAAAGAGATATAAACAACAAGATGAGCAACAGATACCCGTATCCTCCAAAGATCTGTCAGTACAAAAATTCAGAAATAAAGGGAAGAGAAGGACTGAAACGTACAGATCTGCTCCTCAAAACATTTTGAGAACACTCATGGAAAAGGAGCCTCTGTAAGGGTAAAGCAAAAAGTAAAGGCAATTTGAAAATTATATGGCAACCACCTCGGATAGAAGGTGACACAATACAACACGTTTGCAATGGCTTATGGGTAGTTTGAACATACACAGTGCAGCGCTCTCCTGTTAGTCTAGTGGAAGCCAAGGTCAAATGAACATGGACACTCCACTGCGGGATTGCACCATTGCTGAAGTGAGAATCTTGAGCAGAGGGGGTGAAACCTGCTGCAGTTCACCAAAGGATGTGGACCTGTGCTGATCAGTAAGCTGTTTCAGTGCCCATCTTGCACAATCTTTACAGTACCCCCAAGTCACCGTGCACGGGATCCATAGCTGATATCCAAATGTGCAACAACAGTGGACAAACTGATGAAGGCCTTCTCCATGTCAATGTGGGCTTGTGTGCACAATGCTGATGGCGATCATATCGAGCTTGGTTGGTTCCAATTGTTCTTGCCAACTTAAATCTTTTTACCCATTCATAAGCTTTTTGTTAAGTCCTTCTTTTTTAATTTCCGTACTGAACCAACATCCATTGGTGAATTTCAGCAGGTTTCACTCCCTCTGCCCAAAAAATCTCAATGGTAACCAACACATCTTCATCTGGTCAGCCATCAGCATCACACACAAGGCCACACCTACAAGGCGAATGCTTTCATTATTTAGGGATCTGGAAGTCAAAGTGCATGATGACTTGGGGTACCATAAAGTCTGTACGAGAGGAGAACCCAAACAGCTTATTAATCTGCACAAGTCAACATCCTCTGATAAATTTCAACAGGTATCACTCCCTCGCCTGCACCACATTGTTCAATAATGGTGCAATCCTGCAGTAGATCGCCCATGTTAATGTGATCTTGGCTTCCACTAAACTAGACTGTGCTGTACGTATTCAAATTACCCATAAGCCTTTGCAAATGTGTTCGTATTGTGTTGGCTTTCAACCGCTGCAACTACGGCGTAATTTTACTTTTTGATTTACCCTTGTTATAAATTTAGAATTTGCTAGAATCAGTCTAAATAAAATAGGAAATTCAGTAAAAAGTAAAGACAACTAACTCCAATTTAAGAATCTGGCCGAAACAACAATCTGCAAGAAATGAATCGGATACCCTTGCTGTAGTTAACGTTGTGTGTATTTATGCTAAAAAGGTTTAGGATCAATGAGCCCAATGGTCACGGAACAGAAGTGAGTTGGAAATTAACTAAAATGGCTACCATAGCACATGACCTATAAGGTTCTCCTTCACTTCTCAACTGTTAGCACAAGAGGTTTATTACGACTTGAGTATACTTAAATATTAGTCATATAATGATGTGACCTATCACAATGAAGTCATGAGTGTGTACAATCAGGTCAAAGTTTGTGACATTCTTTCAGTAAACCCCCGAAGATAGAAAAAATACTCGTCCAGCACCTGTGAGGAGTGGCCACCTAAACTTTACTCGACAGTTAAAACGGATTCTTTTATATTGCCAACAATTTAATTTTGTGTAGGGCAGTAAACTAAAGGGGTCTGCAATGGGAAAAAAAATACTGCTGAGTTTATTGTTTTCATATAATTCCCAGAATTCTTCTTCCTACTTCACTGGAGTAGAATGATGACCGTTGATACAGTAGTTGCACGAGGTAGAGTCAAGAGAACACACCACTTCAAGCCAGCACACCAGCCTTGTTCTTTTGTAGGTGGTCTCTCTGTGTTCGGCAGGATCTGGAGGCATAACACTTACCACTAAAGCAAATTAGCCTGCAGCTTTTTTAATGTGAATCTGTAAAGAGAGAGCAGATGTGCAGATTAGTGAGAACGGCTCAGTGAAGTTTTATCGACAAGCGTCATATTAAACATGCTCTCTGTGATTCTAGTCTGATGGCCCGCCCCCCTTCGGCGCCTACACAGCAAGTGTGAGACATTTTAATTCTGAAAAGCACCACTTACAAGAATTTTCAGTACACATTCTTTCAAAATGTTCATGTTTTGGCCCAGCATCCTAAAACCAAGGCACATCAAATCAGATTTGGATTTCCAGTATCTGTGGATTGTAACACACAACCTCCAAACAAACAAATCCTCAAAAAAAAACCTAAAAAATGATTAAATCTGAAAAAGAGAAAAGTAGGTTTGTGGTGAAACAACAGTGTGTGACAGCACAAGGTTAAAGGCTGCAGAGTTGGGTGGCTGTGGAGTGTGCATGATGACTACGATGACTTTTTCTGCTTAAATAGTCAGCTGCTACACATCAGCACTCCGCAGCTTTCAGGTAAAGCGAATGCTCCACCAATGGAGGTATAAGGGGTGAGCCTGAGCAGAGGAGAAAAAAGAAAATGAAAGAACAAAGCTTAAGAGGAGAAGGAGGTGTCAGGATTGAGAGAGTGTGTGCAAAAGCATGGAGGCAAGAGGCCCTAAAAGGAGTGAGCAGCTGGCACTTGAAGGAGAGTGAGCAGAAGTGACCACCTGCTCCAAGTGGGCTCCCACCTGAAGGCCGTGCATTGCTGGCGGACAGGAGACAGAACTGGGCTCATGGGTCCCTGAGAATGCTGAGGGAAGATGGCAATGGACACGAGTCCGGCTTGGGGCACCTCAATGGAGGCCAACGGAGGTGACTGGGGTGAGAGCCATTGGAAGGTTAACTGCTCTTGCCGGTGAACGTCTCTGCAGGCTGAGAAGATCCAATGGGGTGAACAGCAGGGATGTGATTTTAAACTGATGCACCAAGGCTCAGAAAGGATTTTAAAGAAAAAGTCCTGACGGTGTTTCTATATATTTATTATTTATTTATCTGACTTTTTATCCTTCACAAAAGACACTGTTTTATGGAGAATATGCATTTATTTATAATGGAAGGAGTACCTACACCGCTTGCTCCCTCTCTGAATTTGGAAATAAAAACACCGAACACTTTGCACCTACCTTTTGCCTGTTTGTGTCCTCATTTGCTTGGCACATGCCAGTCATGTAATTGATGGTTGCAGGTTTAAGGATAGCTAAGGCACCTTCAGCCAATCTGGACCATCACAAAGTTGGATAGGTACGCATGTCTTTATTAATTAATCCTTCTCTCTCTCTTTTTTGAACCTATACCCCCCCAAACAGGACACTGAGGCCCAGAGCCTATCCCTGGATTTGGCACCTGCCTCTCACTGGGCACTCTCATTCAAGCCAAAGCAACACTGAGTACTTAGTTAACCTAACAGCAGGGCTTACTGATCACTAGTCTTGTTGCAGACTGTGGAAGGGTCTTGACATCAGGGCCTATCGACCTGTGCTGAAGGGCCTGGAGATCAATGGAGATTCTACGTCACAGATGCCGGTACGTTAAATAATGCTGCTCGAATCAAGTTAACACTGTTGTGCCCCCCGCCTACAGTATATGTTTACTAGGCATGAGTCGATGCACTTCGTCCACATACAATATGTGTATTGTAACAGAGGGATTACAATAAAATACTCCGACTGGTCTGTTACAAGTTCTGTTAGGGAGACTTGATACGCATTACCAATTTTAAATATGCTGAATTGGCACAAACTGATCTAAACATAATTCATGTAGCCAAAGGGGATGTGCCCACTTACCAGGTCACCAGTTTTGTGTTTCATTTCAGAATTTATGACAATGTATTTTTTTCCTTCCTCTCTGTGTGGTATAATACATTAATACAGTTAAAACAAATCAAATTTAGCCTGAACATTCTGAAAAGGTTAGCGTAGACTGGTTGCCTTCACCAGATGGAGTGGATTGTTTTCCCATTAAAGTGTAGGCGGGCCTACTGTATGTACACCAGTGGAATGAAAATGATCTGCTGGTAAAAGTAACTGACAAGTGACTCATTCCTCCAACATTATAATGATAACTGCAAGATGCGGATCAGATGTGTAAAACAAGCTCACAACATCACCCAGTGATGTGTCACAATGGTATGAATGCTTCAAAGTGGGAACAAAGCGTTTCGCAGTTGAGTTGCTGCCAAACAGACAAACAGTCCACGGGACCCCAGAGCAGCAGCTTTTACAGGTTATTATTACTTTGTACAAATTAGAACCTAACTGACAAAGATCTAGCTGTCACCAAGTGCTAAAATTAAATACACTTGTTCTGAAGCAGGTAACATGTTTTACTTTGATATTTTTTATATTCCATCATTTTAGGAGAAGCGGCACAGTGGTTATTGCTGATGCCTAAGATGCACATTACTGCATGAACTGGTGCTTCCATAATGGCCTTGTATCATTAAGGGTGTGGGGGTGTTTGTTAGTGGGTGAGTGAGTAACTCCTGTGATGGACCGATGCCCTGTACACAGTGTCTTCCTGCATGGTGCCCTTTGCTGCAGGCAGCACACGTGGCACCTCAGCTCAGCTTCAACTTGAAGGCACGTCAGCCTCTCAAGCAGGCCACAGAAGAGAGTTCTAGAGATAGAGGTAATGTCAGCTTAATCAGGTACTACTATGTCTGTCTCAGAATGCTTACACGTGTTAAGCTCTTGCCTGAAACTCAAGGTTGGCTTCCTTACATTTTTTTTAATGAACCTGCTCACTTGAAACAGGCAGCCACCTTTCACCTTTCACGAGACTTCTTGTTTAGAATCCTTCTGCTCCAAAAATGGGTTCTTTGTGTAAAGACTGAATGCAGAAAAGGAAGGAGCATAAAAAAGTGTGCCAGTCACTCAGGGAATAACTGGCATGCGAGTCGCAGTCCTTCATTCTCCCTTTTTTTAGATTTGTCAAATCCTGCAAGATCTATAAACTCCTCTTTGTAAACGTAATCTTCATCCTGGACTCTAATTGTATTATTAGCTTGGTTATGGCTCTTGTCATGGGTGTTTTACTTTAAATGAAAACTTTGTCATTTGTTCAAGTATTTTTGTTAATACAGATAAAAATTTTAGCAGAATGCAACTTTTGCTCACCTCACTGAGAATCACCCAAACAGACGAGTTTTGCAGGAAAGAAAGTCGGAGCCCTGAAACTGGATTGAACTTGGGTTCGACAGTAGACTCTGCCACACCATTTTTAAATTTTCCTGCAGGAAAACAAACAAAAGATAAAACATTCAGAAAATGTATTTCATAATGAATTCTTTCAATAAACCCAAAGGACCTAAAAAACAGCACTTCCTCAAATCTAACACTTAAACACACTCTTAAAATGAGATCTATATATATATATATATATATATATATATATATATATATATATACACACACACATACACACAGTGCATCCGGAAAGTATTCACAGCGCATCACTTTTTCCACATTTTGTTATGTTACAGCCTTATTCCAAAATGGATTACATTTAATTTTTTTCCTCAGAATTCTACACACAACACCCCATAATGACAACATGAAAAAAGTTTACTTGAGATTTTTGTAAATTTATTAAAAATATAAAAATTGAGAAAGCACATGTACATAAGTATTCACAGCCATTTCCATGAAGCTCAAAATTGAGCTCAGGTGCATCCTGTTTTCCCTGATCATCCTTGAGATGTTTCTGCAGCTTAACTGGAATCCACCTGTGGTAAATTTAGTTGACTGGACATGATTTGGAAAGGCACACACCTGTCTATATAAGGTCCCACAGTTGACAGTTCATGTCAGAGCACAAACCAAGCATGAAGTCAAACCCGCATTGTCAGAGATGTTTGCATATGCTCTGCTGTATCCTGAAATGTACCATTTAAGTGTGTTAGTTAAGTACAAAAATTTAAATTATAGGACGATCAGCAGTAGTCGCAGTCACTGCCCCGCAGTCAGAGTCAACAGATTCTTCTGAGCCACATGGAATCATCTCAAGACATCATCTTCTGTACTGTCAGGCACATTTGAGATGAAGAAGACTTAAAGATCCACATCTGTTTCATTTGCTGCTTATCTCTGATATTGCACACTAAAAGGAATTTCAGCATGAGGCACATGGACAGCACAATGCTGCACACATCACAGTGTCCACTGTTTCTCCTTTAGTAAGTAATGATCTCACTTCTACTCCTTTCTTAATATTGTTCAGATAATGGAAGGCATGAGCTACACAAATGGATTATTTAAAAAATAGACTTTAAAAAGGGAGGCCTTAACTTCAAATTTGAGCAACATAAATAAAAACAAATTTCAAATACCCACAGTGGCAGTAATGTAGATGCAGCATTTTATATTTTAATATGGTTCAGTCTTGAAAAATAAAAATACAAACTATTCCTGATGTGTCCTGCGGTGGGTTGGCACCCTGCCCAGGATTGGTTCCTGCCTTGTGCCCTGTGTTGGCTGGGATTGGCTCCAGCAGACCCCCGTGACCCTGTGTTCGGATTCGGCGGGTTGGAAAATGGATGGATGGATGGACTATTCCTGATGTTGCTTTATATAGTAATTCAAAATGGGGGATGTTAAAAGAAACAATACTTTTGGTACCAGTCGATACTAATTTTTTTTAGTATCTGTAGTTTCAAATGACAGTCTTTACTAGACTCATGCTTGACAGCACATAGGTACGTGAGAAAACGTGAATAAGAACTACATATAAAAATGGCTCATGGTGATGACGATACAGCACCGCATTACCACATGTTGAAAAGAAAAACAGAAGCCTTGAAATATATTGCCTGCAAGAGAACTCCATTCATTGAGCTTCCTATTATTATTAAAAAAAAAGCCAAAACACAAACAGTGTGCGCTGGCAGTGTGGACAGTTGGAGGAACTAAGAGTTGAGGCGCATCTCTAAATAAAGGTGCTGGTCCAATTGTTAATACCGTAATAACATGTATTAAGTGCTGCAAAGCACTTTGCTAGTTAGCATAATGGTAAAAATGACCTACTTCAATGATAAATATGGATATGTAAACACTAAATCTGTGACAGCCACTTGATTTTTGAAGCCAAACAAATGCCCTTTCGTATAATCTCCAAACTGTGACAAACGCAGTGAAAATGTACACGTCACACATCTGATAGGCACGTTGGTGAGTGTAACGCAGTCTACTAGTTAACATTTTACTTCTGGACCAGAACACAAGCTAAGCAATAACAAAGTCTGATCAGTCATTGAAGATCCTTGAAAACCGTACAACAAAGGGCGCTTTACAGGAGCTCTGACATAATGGATCAATGTAAATTTGCAAATGCAAAATAATAATAAAAGGGGTGGGGGGGCAGATTTGGAAAGTTAAAGTTCCAGGATTTAGTGACATTTAAAAATTGTATCAAATTGAATCATGATGCAAATATAAATCTTACAACAGAAAATGTTACAATGAGTGATTTTCTGACAAACCAGATTTGAAAAGCATGTCGTTACAAAAAACGCTTTAAAGAGTTTGTTTATATTAAAATATTCTGAATTATCACAGAATTCACTGATTCAACAGTACAGATATAATAAGGTTTGAATTAATCTGTTTAGTACGGGGTCATTTTCTGTTACTGAAGAAAATGTGTCAGAGAATAAATCTGGAATATGCACATGGTAAGATAAATCAGGTTGTCCATATTGATATTAAAATACTCGTCAGTGCCTCACTAATTCTTTCTGAGCTTTAAATACCTAGAATAACTATCAGCTGAATACAGTTAAAGTCAGAAGTTCACATACATTTAGGGTGAATTCTTTAAAACTCACTTTATAACCCCTCCACAGACTTTATACTAACTAACTATACATTTAGCATATCATTTTGGAACATCTACTCATGCATGGCAAAAGTAATTTTTTTCGACAATGTTCACAGACAGATTATTTCACTTTATATTGACTATATCACAATTCCAGTGGGTCACAACTTTACATACACTTTGTTAGTATTTGGTAGAATTCCCCATAAGTATCTGTAAACTTCTGACATCAACTGCATGTAAAACATAATAAACAGTAGTTCAGAGTCCACACGTTATCATGAACTGTTGTGTGAATCTGGGCATCTGTGTGTAAAACTTCGAGTACCAGGGAACAGAATCTAAATTGAAAGTGATTTAAATGTGCCAATCAATGTCAAATATTATCTCCGAATCGAGGAAATACACTCTGATTTTTACCATCTGTAATAAACTCGAGCATAACACAGTTGTGACCTAAACATGCTCTGACAATTCATGGCTGATGAATTCAGTCCCAAGCACTTTTTCTTTATTTTGCATCCTTCAGCCTCACCTCCTCAACCTCATTATAAAGAGTGATGGCATCAACAAAGAGATCTACTTTACCTATTGTATAAAATCCATCCTTCTTGTGTTTCAGTTTCTCTTTGGTTTTCAGTCCAGGTCCCTGTATTAAAAAAAAGAAAAACACAAACAGATTACCAATAATAAAAGACTGAATGTTTAGCTTGCCAAAATGCAAGGTTAATCAAAATAATTAATTATAAAAGTAATGCTTAATGTTTCTGGAGGAACAAGCCTAAAATGTACAGTAAAGGAAGACTGAAGTGAATTTAAATGGTAAGAGCAATTGGGCAAGTCAGGTCAGAAAAATTAAAATTCAACACAGCAACGAAAACCAAAGAGTTTGTGACATCTTAACAGGTTAAGTTCAGAACCAAAAAACAAAACCTAAAAAGCAAAACAAATCTGCTCAAGATGCTTGTCTTCTTGTCCCAATAAGTTTTCTTCTTTTGAGCAGCAAAGTGAAGACACCAGGTAAACACGCCTTTTTAGAACATGGGAACAGTCTAGATGAGAACAGGCCATTCAGCCCTAAAAAGCTCACCGTTCCTATCCACTTAATTCATCTAAAATAACATCAAGTGGAGTTTTAAAAGTCCCTAACGTCCTACTGTCTACCACACTACTTGGTAGCTTACTCCTTATGGTTCTCTGTGTAAAGAAAAACTTCTTAATGTTTGTGTGAAATTTACCCTTAACAAATTTCCAACTGTTTCCCCATGTTCTTGATGAATTCATTTTAAAATAACAGTCTCGATCCACTGTTCTAATTCTCTTCATAATTGTGAACACTTCAATCATGTCACCTCTTAATCTACTTTTGCTTAAACTGTAAAGGCTCAGCTCTTTTAATCTTTCATCATAATTCAACCCCTGGAGCCCTGGAATGGACCTAGTTGCTCTTCTCTGGACCTTTTCTAGTGCTGCTATGTCTGTTTTGAGGCCTGGAGACCACCTGCTCCCCAACCTGACCTGTCCTGGTACGTAAAACACGAGACATCAAACAGACAAGCTTATATTCTGTTTGAGACATCTAAAAGCCCAGCATTCCTTATTCCTTGTCGTTGTTTTATATTCGTTGCACTTTGGGATGAGCACTCATTGCTTATCATCTCTCATGCATACAAAGCCCACATCTACGTCTAAAGATAAAAATCTAATCTGTAAATCTCTCCAATTCCCCATTTTGACAATGAACCTTAATATATTTATGCTTAACTCTCTTAGCTAATGCAGTTGTACTGGAAGCTGAAGCCAGAAAACTGGCCAAAAATTTCTGTACAGGGATCTTGTTTCATTAATAACATACTGGTTAATAAAAATATTTTTGACATATATCATAAGGAAGGTATTGTGTTTTTCATGCTGTTACCTCAGAAATTCAGACTCCAGGCCCCACAGCTCTAAATTAGGTTTGATAACATTGTGTTATGTATCATAATGGGCTAAACAAATGCTTCACCTAAGGTTTGAAGCCTCCCACTTTAAGTGAAATAAAATGGCACAGTAAAGTACAATCATAATGTATGTTATTTATTGTACACCAACGCAGGTTGAGCTATGAAAAAATAGTTTATCTTACAGAAAAAGGCAAAACCTCCACGGTTGTGTTCTGTATTATGTCCCCTGGATGTTCTGTATTACCACTTCGAAAAACATATCTGTAAATGAAACATAAAAAAAAATTATCAGAATGATTTACTTTTGCTCTCTCTCATTCAAACAAAAATGAAGTAGAAATTTCTGAACAGGTTATATTGCTTATAATATTAATACAAGGATGGTCATCTGCGGTGGACTGGAGCCCTGCCCGGGGTTTGTTTCCTGCCTTGCGCCCTGTGTTGGCTGGGATTGGCTCCTGCGGACCCCTGTGACCCTGTAGTTAGGATATAGCGGGTTGGATAATGGATGGTCATAGCCAGAAGGAACAAAATTCGGACTGCTCCATCAAGTTTTAACATTTGTGAAGAACATGAAACATTTATGTTGTCTGTTTGCTTTTGCTTTATTTCCTATGTTGAATTTCCTTTGTGAATTTCTAGTCATTAGAATAAATAAATAGCAGAGTGTGTTCTTAACATATGCAGATGTATTCTGTTTGTGGAAAGAGATAACAAAAAAGCTTGTACAGATATGAAACCAGAAAAATTATGCAAATGATCAAAATTATTAAAATATCACAAAGATTCCAGGGCTCACACTGGTACCATTACAAAGAACTGCAGCACTCCCAAAGACATGCTAATGGACAGAGCGGGTTCAGAAAATGGACGGGAGGAGGGAAACTGCGGCTGAGTAGCTTTTTAAATGCATAACAATTAATAATCGTCATATAAAAAGGGAGAATTTGTGTAATCATGTGTGCAATCAAAAGATTATACTAAAAAACTGAACTTTTTTATTTTATTTATAGCAGTATGTGCTTCACTGTTATAACACTGTTATAACACTTCTCTTGTAATGCCTGTTTTTGGAAATTAATTAAAATAAAAACATATTACTAGTGTCACAATAGGCCTATATCTGCTGTCTTTTTACTGCTTTTGAAAGACTGATAACAATTGTTAACTTAACAAAAAAATATTTTCAAATGCTAAAATGAAAGTGTATGTAAGTTTATTAAGCACTTAGAAGAGTAAAATACACCCTTGCTGAATAAATTTACCATTTCTTTTTTAAATGCTGTAAATCTTCAACTAATTACTTAAATGCTTGCCTTTAGTTTTCTTCAGATTTTGTCAATCCTGTTGACCAGAGAATGAAAATAGTTTCTGATGGCATAGCAGAAGGGAGCAGCAATCTGCCCACTTGTTCTTCTCTCACAATACATCTCTCAATTCCAGTTAACCAGAATAAAATGGACTTCCTTTTTCTATTTCAAGACTAGGTCAGGTTTATGAAAGCACATTAATCAGGGTCACAAACAGATTTAAATACCAGTGATGCATACATATCCAGGGGTCAGCTGACTACCCATCCGTTCCTTCGCTAACCTGCTTGTCACGTTCAAAGGCCCATCCTGGTAGCACTGGACATGATTCTCAACGTTGATCAGGGTGCCAGTCTATCACGGTGCGCACTCCAACCCACACTAACTCTTACTGGACTGTACAAGAAGTCACAGCGTGCCAGTACTTTTCTTGGCAACACTGGGCATAAGACAGTAGCCAAACATTGAAAGAGTGCACATCTACCACAGGGCAAACTCTAAACCATGCACATTTCTCCAGGGCCAACAAGCACAAGTAAACCAGAGGACCAGGAGAAAAACCAATGCAGACATGGGGAAAATTTGCAAATTCTTCAAAGGAATAATAATAATTAATTAATTACATTTGCACAATGCTTTTTCCACTATTCAAAATGCTTTACAGAGACAGAGGGGAACCACTTCAACCCATCTGGGTGATGCAATGGCGGCCATTATTGTGCCAGTATGTTCACCACACATTAGCTGGTGAAGTGGTGAGAGAAAAAGTTAGCCAATTACAGACGGAGGATGATTAAGGAGGCTAGATTGACCAGAACAGGGTGGGCAGTTTAACCAGGAGAGTGATAAACCTTAATCTTTTTGAAAGGTGGCCAGGGATCTTTAAAGACCACAGAGAGTCAGGACCTCAGTTTTACATGTCATAGATGGTGCCATTTTTATCGTATAGTGTACTGTACAGCACTGCGCTGGGATCCACACACAGACCACAGGGTAAGCACTCCCTGATAGCCTCACCAACACCCAAGCTTTTCCTAGATGGTCTCCCATCCAAGTACTGGCTGTGGCCCAAACATGCTTAGCTTTAGATGAATGACCTGTTCTGAAGCACAGGAGGTATGGCTGCTGACAATTCCCAAGTTGGGATTTACATTTGGGACACCTGAACTGTAAGGAAGGAGCATCTATGAATCAATTGTCCCTAAACAAAAACAGTCCTGAATTTCTGTAGACTTTGTAAATGATAACAGCTTGACATACTGTACATACTTACTATGCAGCCTGACACATGAGCCTGCAAAGACTGCTGTGTGAGCAATTCTTTTCTGTAATGCAATTATTGTTTTCTTGGACTGAGATTGTACATAATCACATTTCTGCATTAAGCTAATACAATTCTAATTTCATCTTATTCAGGAGAGCCAAGGCATGTTAACTGTGATTTGAAGAAGACATGATGACTTTTGTGTAGGCCTGTCAAAAGCCAAAACGCTAGCTTCCTTCAGAGGATGTCATTCAATTCAATTCATTTTGGTATGGAGCTTTTTTGCCGAGTGCAGGCTCAAGCACTGTTACCTGTGCAGTCGTTCTAAAATAGATCTATAAAATTATTCTATAAAATGAAAGAAAATGTGAGGAGTAATATATACATTTATACTGTGAACCTGCCTTCTATGGAAAATATTGATTCTGTAGAAGCATTATCAAATTGGGAGACTTGAAGGAGAATTATAAAATGGCAGAATTTGCATACATAATATGCCTATAGACTTTTAAGAACAAATTATCGATTTATCTGCAAAAGATGTGGGAAAATTTCAATTTACCAGTCTATCTACATGTCCATCCCCACTTAGGATTAAGAGGTCTGATAGAATGTGATCTCAAGTTAAAAGCCGTCAAAATAAGGTTCCCAAGTAATGCTGGGGGGCTAACTGTCTGTGACAAAGTAAGGACCTCAAAGAAAGACCACTGGATAGCTGGGCAGAGCAGACAATGCTGAGGTGTTTTGAGAATTCAATTACTATGCATCTTGGGTGCTTTGTACAGGAGGTGTATTTGGCACGGTCCATTTCAATTGAAGTCACTGGCAGCCCCAGGACACGCAGGTAGATAAGGAATGTCTGGGAAGTCCCCGGGCAAACCTCAAGACTGCATCTGTGAACAAGATAACCTGGCCTGCTCAGCTCACCATGCTGCCACCATAAACATCACCACCAAAAGTGAACTGGAAGTTAAGTGGGACAGTAATTTACTTCATTTGCTAGTTTACCTTCAGAACCCACAATGGCTCTTTGTTTTCTTAACTAGATACCAATGAATGACACAAATAACAAGGAAGCTAGCACCTCGTCGGCTGAATCGGTCCAAATATTTAAAAGGCAGAAAAAGAAGCATATTAGTGTACTCTGAGCATTAAAATATTTAGATAATGTTGTAAAAAAGGAAAGTACATAAAAATAGACCACTACCAAGTCATGTAATTAAATAACATGTTTCCATTACTATACAATTAAAATGGATTTCCAAATAAGAAATTGGATGGAATAAAAATCTGCATCTACTGCAGCATCTAGGAACTGTATTTGACACCTGAAGAAAAAACTTTTTCTTTCATTTTAAACTAAAAAAACAAACTACCAAGGCTTGCTGATGGAAGTCTCAAACCCATGAAATCTCCAAGGTCACATTAATTTACTCACACACTGCCAGTTTAATAAGTAATAATGTGGAAAACCTGCGTCAGGGTGTCACAACCCCCAACTTCAGCTTCTGGCACAGGGTTAATGCCGCATTTGCCGTTAACCAATATCAAATATTTCTGACATATTCTGCACAGCCTTTGATGTTAACATATCGACTACCTACTATCCCCACACAATCACTAACTCTTATTCACAGGAAAGGGCACAGACCTAGGAGACATTATGTCTCTAGATGTCACATACTTGAAGCCACAATTCAGAATAAAAGACTTTTATTATAAGCAAAGGAGATAGAGAGAGAGAGCTGTCAAACAATTTTATTACTACTGTTTAAATCAGGGGTGTCCAACTCCGGTCCTGGTGGGCTGCAGTGGCTGCAGGTTTTCATTCTAACCCTTTTCCTAATCAGTGACCAGTTTTCACTGCTAATTAACTCTTTTTCTCTTCATTTTAATAGCCCTGTTTTTAAGGATTCAGTCCTCTGAATGGATTTGTTTCTTCATTAAATGGCAGCCAAACAGAAATGAGCCACCAGATGACCGGCTAAATTGGAACATCAAACTTCAGCCAATTTCACTCCAACCAGTTTCTTAATGAGAAGCCGCTTCTTGCCGTTAATTAAAGCCGTTATTGAATATCATGACTTGTTGCTGCTCTCATTCTGCCACAGCAGAATGTTAATTTTGTGTTTTTTCTAAGACCACCGTCAAGTTGGTTTGGTGACCTGAGAAGACCAACATGACTGAGACCTTCACCTTTCTTTATTTATATTCAGGTTAGCTGGTCATGTGGCGGCTTGTTTTGTGTCTCATTATTGTTTGGCTACTCATTAAGGAAAAAGAAACAACTAAGGGGTCTGAGTCACGTCAATTAAAACTAAGGCAAAACAAGTTAATCAGAAGCAAAAACGGCTCACTAATTAAGAAGATGGTTAGAATGAAAACCTGCAGGCACTGCGGCCCACCAGGACTGGAGGTAGACACCCCTGGTTTAAATAGATTTGCCTTGGAATACTATTCTTATCCTCCGATGCGGAGTATTTAAAGTTTGGAGAGCAGTCCAATTCACTTTTTCTCTCCTTTTCAATTTTAGGTCCTAATCAACTTTCCTCTCAGAGTTTCAGGGAAATGGCTCACCTTTCTATATTGACTGGTCTGTCAAATTTAAAGAGAATATAGTCTCCTGCAATGGGTGTTATGGCCCAGAAGAAATCTTCTCCCATATAGGTCTTTTCCAAATTATGTCCTTGGTAAACCTTCAAAGAGGTAGACACCTCTGCTGGGGGATTCACATGAACTGTCTGTAGTAAAGGCTTCAGAAAGTCTTTATCCTGGAAAAAGCAAATATGTCAGTTTGGGACATAAAATATCAAAACACACAACATTTGCTGGCAAACACAGACAGGTTTTGCTTAGTAAGAACAGCTGTTATGAATATCAGCACTTTTTACATTTTTCTTGAGTTTACATTATTTTTCTTTTAGACTTTATTTTGTATTGGGGTTTTAGATCATACAGAACTTAGCTTAATTTTCATTTTATTTTCTGACTTATGGCCATGTTCTGAAATTGCCACAATGCCATCTTGTGTTTTAGTGAACAACGTCATTTAAAGTATTCATTGATATGACGGTCTTAAATGTTGGTTTACTGTTCGGGGGCATGGCCCCTGAAGTTGCATAGCGTGATGTTATCAGCACAACGACATTTAAGACTGTGCCAAGTGAATATCTCTTTTCAAGATTGTGGTTACTTTGGTGAAGACTTCAGCAAGCTTATCTTTTGATTCTGGGGTATTGTAGCTAGTTTTTTAAACTTTAATTTTGGTTCACATACTGGGTTGTGATGCACAAACAGTCAGTCCTTCAGGTTTCGACCTCTACTTGAGTATTTGATTTAAGATTTTAACTCCTGATTCTACTGTGTTAGGCTTTGTCTGCCAAATTTCAGTTTTGTGGCAGAACGACGATTATGCCAATGAACTTCTGTGCTCCTCATTTCCTCAGAAAAATATCTGAGATGATGTCTTTGTTCAGGAGTGCTAGAAAACAAAACCTGGACTGGAGTCACTGAATAAGGGAAGCAACAATGGATGCTGACATGCAGACAGCTTCAGCCCCTCTTCTCTATTAATGCCAACAATGAGGCTCGAGTGGAGAATATTGGAATGAATCACCTTTAGTATAAAGTTGAAGACACAGCCAAACAGGTAGGCATCTTGCATCTGGAGCCTCTAAATTTGAGTTAAGGATCAAGTGTGCAATGCACCTTATGAAATAAGGTCTGCGATGCTGTGCTGATTTTAAATAAATAATCGAATCCCTCAAAGTGCAGGCTCTAATCAGGCGCTGTTGGGTGTGTGAATGCGTTTTGCTCCAGGCATGGATCAGGAGTCCCTGCTGTGACTGCGTGTGTTGGGCAGGTGACTCATCAATTCCTATGCACCATCTGTGTCCCATTAGGAGTAGCAGGATAGAAAAGGGGCCTGAACGGGTAGAGAGAGAAGGTTGGGAGCACGCACTGATTATATCTCGTTGCCGTATCCACCACACAATGAACCACCTGGATGCGGACCCGAGTGCAGTGGGTGACACCTCTGCACCACACTGGAACAGTGTGCAATTTTTTTTTTTTTTTTACTGTGGCTGGAGTGCCAATCCTGTCACAACCCCCTGAGTTTTCCTTGAAAGTTGGAGGACCTGCTTGCAGGACTGGATGCAGGTTAACTTCATACCCAGGGCAAAGCAATTGCAGGTTAAGGGTCTTGCTCAAGGGCCCAATGGAGTAGAGCCATTTCTGGCATTTAAGAGATTCAAACTGGCAAACTTCCGATTGCCAGCGCAGCTAATACTAATAATTTTTTGCATTTATATAGCGCTTTTCTCACTACTCAAAGCGCTTAGCAATTGCAGGTTAAGGGCCTTGCTCAAGGGCCCAACAGAGCAGAGTCCCTTTTGGCATTTTACGGGATTCGAACAGGCAACCTTCTGATTGCCAGTGCAGATCCCTAACCTCAGAGCCAGAGGGAGAGATAAAAAAAAAAAAAAAAAGACATAAAAAAACAACAAATGAAGAAACAGCGGAGATGCCGTGAGGACAGTATCGGGAGGAGAGGGACGGCGAGCCAGGCTGCTTGTTTGTGAAAGACGGTGTGATTGAGGGTCCCATGATGGAGCAAAGGATCGACACTCTGGGGCAGATCATGCCCACTGATTGTCCAGAGGAGTGGGTGAGATTGAGGGGGCATCCTCTCTAAGGATCCGAGGTAAGCTGGAGTGAGTGAGAAGGAAGACAAGAGAACAACCAACCCTGAGTGGTCTGACAGATGCCGCTTGTGGCAGCCAAAACGGGGGTCCGGTTGATGAGGATTGCGGCTGCTGGAGTCTCCACAGGCTGAGCAAGTAATGGGGGAACTGGGGAGATAAACAGGGAGTGTGCTAGGCTCAACCAAGAGTAGAAGTATGATTGACCTGATGACTGTGATGGTTTTTATTCTTATTTTAAGTCTTGCTTTTAAACTCATGGACTGTCAACGGTTTTTAATGGATTATTTATTTATTGATTGACTATTGTACTACACTGCTTTTGGACACTTGATTTTTTTTTTAATTGATTGTTTTAATAAAACCACTATTCACTTTTGCACCTAACCCTTGCTTTGAATGAATGAGCATCCTCATTTGCTGGGCTCATCCCTCGGTACGTTATCAGTGGTAGAGGGTTCAAGAGGCCCCCGGAAGGGACCAGCAGTGTGGAGCCAGCCCGCACTGTCACACACCTTAGCGCAACCAAGAGCAAATATTGAAGTTTGGTAATTAACCACTTAAGTCATTCAGAATGGCATATAAACAGCCCCCTGTCAGGAACGTATGATCTTGTATTCAGAAAATTAGTCAGACCAGTATTGAGCAAGAGCAGCCAGTGTGTAGGAAGGGCAGGTGGTCACTCATTGTCAAGCCCACTTACACCAATTCAGAATCACTGGGGGGCTACAGGCTATGCTAACATGACTGGGCACAAGACATGAAACAGCCCTGAACTGATTGCCAGTCCATAACAAGATCTATGCATTCATAAAGCCACACTTTCACACTGGGGCCAAATTAGAGTCACCAGTTCACCTAACCTGCTAGTCTCCAGAGTAGCCAGAGGAAAACCCACACGTAGAGAAGTGCAAACTCCACACTGACAAAGACTAGGCCAAGGATTCAAATGCTGGATCTGCTAGTCAAAAGCACTAAACTCTACAGTACAATGTCACCCTAGTGTGAGAAGGTAATGAAGAGATTTTATTTATAGTGAGGCTGGAGGAAAGTCAGTGAACATTGTCCATCTAACAATAGAGCATTTCTTTGGAGTAACAAACACAACTTTTATTTGATATAGTGCCTTTTTATAACTTTATAAAGCTACAGTGACGCAAACTTTAATCTTCTTCTGGACTGTTCTGCATTAAATATAATTAAATCCTAATTTTACAGTAGCCATTCTTCATTTTATTTAACTGTTAAGCCACTAATGTAGACACTAAGGTAAACCTACCGTGAGTTTCTGGATTTTCCCAGCCAGAGATGAATGAAGACCCACATGTTGAAAGAGGGATGGCCTGAACCGGACACGCAGACTGGATTTCTGACGCTCGCAGTGCTTCTACATTTAAGGCAAAGAAAAAAAAGTCGATGAATTATCTAAGCAACTATAGTGAAACAACTTTATGACATCACAAAATAAATGTAACGTTTATGCAGCTGCATTACTATACTGCTGTCATTTCATCTTCAGACAAATAACCTGAAGTTGCATCTCTGCTGTGCTTGTGGGCCCACCAAAAGTGAGAAAATAAATAACTTTTTTTCAGGGAAAGACTGGAGACGGAAAACAGTTCTTGGAGGTTTAATTGTCAGAGTGCACACTTACTCTGCTCCACACAGCATCATTCTGCTCGGCAGACAGCTACTAGAAAAGGGCTGGAAATTCAATGTGTTAACCTAATTTCAGAATGATGGATTAGCGCTTCCAGGAACCAAATCAGATAGATGTCAACTTTAATACATGCAAATGTTCACTTGCATCAGAACAGTATTGAATGAGCAGGGCAGCGTTATGCAGAGTGTGAGTGGAAGATGAATCTATAGCAGCAGTAAAACAAAGCTAAATTGGAAACACGTGAAATGGGAGCTCTTCTGGTATTGAGATGACATGTGCAATTAAATCAATGATCACTTACAACATAGGGCATCTGACACATCATTTCGGAATTTTTAATTTGCTGTATGCTCAAATAGGTGTTAACAGGCAGGAAAAAATAACTACTGACTAATAATAAAAACAGGAAATGAAAAAAAATAAAAACACTGATATTCCATGTAGAGAGCAGTAAAGCATCAGTGGTTTACACTGTAATTTGTGTGGTTCCAACAATTCACTTAAAATAACAAACGAGAGGTTCAGCAATGGACAACTCTGAAGTAGAATATCATACTGTATATATTTGTGACAACAGAGGATTTATTTCTCCTCTTCTGTTCAATAGAGTTTTCATTTTAATGGTGCAATTTCAAGCTTTGCATGTTTAAAGAGAAATGATTAAAATGCCCATCAGTGAGAGGAATCAACATCAAGTCGATTTTATTGGATTTCAAAATTATGCAAACTAGAGGTGAAACAATTGTAACAGAATTCAATAGTCCCAAGTAGCATACTGTTAACAGAGTTCCAAAGAAGGTCTTCATGTTGTGCCTTTAAAGTCAAGTCACAGAGTCATGTAAAACACCATGCAATTTGAATGCCAGAACTGACAGCTTTATTTTTATTCATTTCTTCATAATATTCATCTGGTTTATGAACCTAATTAATCCATATTCAGTATTTCAGAGGCCGAAGCCTATCCCATCAACACTGGACATAAAGCTAGAGCCATGTTGGGACAAGAGACCACCTCATTACTGTGCACATTCAGGCCCTCTCACACACTGATTCAAGTATAATTTAGAGCTGCTGGTTAATCTAAAAATACACTTCTTGGCAGGTTACAGGAAAGCCAAAATACCATAAAAAACCCAAACAGATGTGGCTCCATACCAACAACAACCAGACTAATATAAATTAATTAATTAAAATAATTAAATTACAGTAGTATTTGAAGAAATTTTGAGGTTAGGACTCCTAGAGAGTGACTTCTATTACTCTGTAGAATTGTTTGTCAAACCACAGTAAGCACCTTAGTGATTAAACTTTGTACAAACATACTGTCAGGGTTCACACAACCTGCTTGGGTAGTTCAAGATGAGACTATGGGGGAACATGGAGCAACTCTGGATGCATCAAGGCACGTTCGGCTTTCTTTCAGTAGAGGACCAGAAGTCCAAGGAAGAAGGTTCGCCTTTAAACCTCTTTGTAAGTGGACCAGGAGAAACAATACCTGACAGAAGAGCTGCCCACCTCAGTCGCGATATACAAAATGGGACAACAGTTGATTATGGGAATAAAGTGGTTTTATGACTCAAGGACAGCCATAGTTAGAGGTGAGGAATATGTAATAATCAATGTGTTGGTGTGATCTGTGAGCCTGAGTGCATTATATACATAAAGGATATTTATATATAACATGTTTAGCTTAATATAAGAATACAATCATAAATAATGATATTTTAGCAGTATCAGAGCCCACAGGAAAAGACCACACAAGGATAGCAGATGCAGGAATTTGCCATATAAAAGCTGACAATGAAACTTTTACTAGCAAGCTGAAGGTCAATTGAACATGAGTGGCAAGACTGAATGGTCAGCTGCCTGGACATACTGTAACCAAGAGTGAGTAAATACAAATGTCATCAAAAGTAGCACGTGAAGTTTCAGTAAAACATATCGATTGCCATTTCTAAAACTATCCTGAGGTTATGAAATAAGTGGACATGTCCCGTCCAGACCTACAGTATTTGCTGGCACACCTAGAATAATGCCTCCTATGCTTGAAAGGACAGACAAAAATGTCAAACACCAACAGGACATCATGCTGCTCCAAGGGCTTCATTCAGCTGTTATTATTTGGAAGTAAGAGCCAACATTAATGGCTAGCTAAGTGCATCCTCCTGTTAGAGCCATACCTGAGGGCTGCAATTTTTAATGAATATATTTCTTAGGAAGAGTGTGACTGCACTGCCTGCTGAATACAACAGACACAGAATATGACAACAATGTGCTTGTCATCTTATTGAGGAGAAATGCACAATCACAACATTTGTAACAACTCAACAACTTAACCAATATTTGTAAAACAAAGTTACTACAAATGACGTAAAACAGATTTCTTTTCCTTTGCTCTTCAGTATGTGCACAGAAGTAGTAATTACATTAAGAAAAAAAGTAACCCATTATAAATGAATAAGCATTTCTCTCAAATTGTAATGGGCTTACTTTACTCTTTACTTCCTGAGGAAACTCCATTACAAACTGTAATGTTACTCACTAAATCCATGTAAATACATACCAATAGGAAAGGATAAAGATGACACCCACAGGTCCTTTCAGTATTTTAATAAGGAGGAAATGACCAATAACAATAAACATGAATTCAGTACTAAAACAAGTAAACAGCATGACTTATTTTAAACATATTCAACAGCTAGTAGAGATTTTCAGCTCACAAAAAACAATTGTTAATAAAAAAAATAAGTTTTAGTAATTAAAAGCCAAACCAGCCTGACCATTTGGGCACTTGCAGACATGGAATCAACAAACCATAAAATTATTAGCACATATTCATTGAGTGATGCCAGATATTTGTAGTCAATACTTATCATGTCCCTCTGTCTTTCCCCATTTTACACTATCAAAAAAGCATGTGGCAATCAAAGAGAAAGCACTTCTATGTTGTAACTAACTAACTATCTTACATTCACTAACAACTAATGGCAGGATGGAGATACAGTAACTTACATGTACAATGACTTCTCCATTTGTGGGAATGTCAAAGAGATGTCACAGAAAAATTTGAAATGCATGTTGGGATACAACATTGCATTTTTATGACACATGATGCTTATATTTTTTCATCTGATTGGATATCGAAGACTTTTTTTTACCTCTGTCCATTCTCAATTCCATATAAGCTCACTGATCAAGAGGCTGAACATCACAATGAACAAAAAGATAAATGCAGCTAACTTTTACTTAGAAAAGGTTAGGCATACAAATTCTGGTTCATTCTGCTCCATCTCACTTAAACTAGAATGAAATTCTCCTTGTTAATCATATTCCTTCAATGTCTTGTATAAATGAAATACTATTATCTTTGGAAGTACAGCTCTTTGTTTCTTAATAAAGAGAAAGTCAACCCTAACACAATATCGAAGTTAAAGCAACTATAATGTAATGTCGTAAACAACACATATCTTCAGTATAGGTCCAGCAGTATCGTAAAAATTCAATTTGCTTTACACCTGCAAAAAAAAACAGTGTGTGCATATGCAGTGCAACTCGGGCGCGGGATGCAGATCTGCTAACCAAACTCACCTCCTTGAACATTACGTGAGATTACCTGCCCTTCAAGATATTTATGACACTTAGATTTTTTTGCTTCGAAACTTGTGTAAAACAAGTAACAAACCTAGTTATGTCAGTAGCTGTAATGTGATTACAAGAATTATACATAAATGTGTTATGCTACTTGATTACTGGGAAATGTAATTAGATTACAGCAATGTGTTACTCCCAATTCTGTTTGAAACAAATAATGAAAAGCTAAAAGAAACAACTGCATTGATAAGAACATGTGAAACTAAGGATGCACATTTTATTTAAACGCATTGTCACTGCAACATTAGAAATAAAATAAGCAAATACGACAGTTACAACTTTAACTAACTTCAAAAATGAAGACATTAACTCAAAGTATTTTTGTCATCTTAGTACATGTAGTACTGACAACCTAAGTCCTCAACAATGTTGTTTCACAAGTGAAAGTTCAAATTTATCACAATACCTGTACACTGCTGGTCATAAATAAAAAATTTAATTTAAATCCTTCATTTTTTTATATGAAGTACTGTAATTAAAAGTCCAACAGCAGTCAAAAATCAATAGTTAATATTACTACTTAACAGTTTTATACTAATTTACATTATGATGTTAATTCCAGAAGTGACGATAAGCATGTAGTTTGTTTAAAACAGATTTAAAGCCACTTCTGGTAAGGTTCTCAGATTAAATAATTTTTTCGTATGTTGTCATTTTGTGTGCTATTTTAATTAAACTAGATTTGTACATGGTGTTGTGGTAGTCAATTGCTTAGTACTGCTGCTTTCCAAATCCAGAATTCTCTGTTTGAATCCTGGGCCTGGTCACTGATTGTGTAGATTTTGCACATTTATACAAGTTCTTCCCTGGCTACTACAGTTTCCCTCCACACCACGACATTGTGCATGTTTGGTTAATTCATGATAATTAGCTTATGTCAGTGTGGGCCTTAAGAAACTCTGTCATCCTACTCAGCAGTACTAGTAGTAATACTAGTAGTAGTAGGGGCTTCCTTCCTTGTCTAGGACAGGTTTGGGCCCAAGAAACGATGAACTGGACTAATCATTATTCATATTTCATCCTCTATTGATTTCAGGTTCAATGGAAGCCAGTGCATATCCACATAACACTTGCTCAAGGCAAACATTAGCCTGTACAGGACTCCAGTCCAGCAGAGAGCACACCCACAATAGCTCACACAAGGTCAATTTAGGGCCGCCCATATCAGAATGTGCACACAGGCAGTGCCGCGGCCAGCATCTCGATCCAAGTTTCTGGAGCTGTAGCTGACGTATCTAACAGAAAACTAAATATGAATATTACTGTACAGTCATTCACATACCACTTAAGTGTCATGTTAAGTAATCCAATTTATATCTATGAGATACAAATTTAACATAAATGCCAATACTACTTTGTGTTACTCTTGCATGTTAGGAATTTTGTTCGGACTTTGTTCATTTTGCAAATGTGCTGACCCAAGAACACTTTTATTTTTAGGTTTTAGCTTGCTCACTGATGAGACACATCTATATTATTCTTAGGCTTGATTCTGAATTTGTACAAGATGCACGTAGGCATACAGTGGGTACGGAAAGTATTCAGACCCCCTTCAGTTTTTCACTCTTTGTCATATTGCAGCCATTTGCTAAAATCATTTAAATTAATTTTTTCCCTCATTAATGTACACGCAGCACCCCATATTGACAGACAAAAAAAAGAATTTTTGAAATTGTTGCAGATTTATTAAAAAAGAAAAACTGAAATATCACATGGTCCTAAGTATTCAGACCCTTTGCTCAGTATTTAGTAGAAGCACCCTTTTGAGCTAATACAGCCATGAGTCTTCTTGGGAAAGATGCAACAAGTTTTTCACACCTGGATTTGGGGATCCTCTGCCATTCCTCCTTGCAGATCCTCTCCAGTTCTGTCAGGTTGGATGGTAAACGTTGGTGGACAGCCATTTTTAGGTCTCTCCAGAGATGCTCAATTGGGTTTAAGTCAGGGCTCTGGCTGGGCCATTCAAGAACAGTCAGAGTTGTTGTGAAGCCACTCCTTTGTTATTTTAGCTGTGTGCTTAGGGTCATTGTCTTGTTGGAAGGTAAACCTTTGGCCCAGTCTGAGGTCCTTAGCACTCTGGAGAAGGTTTTTGTCCAGGATATCCCTGTACTTGGCCGCATTCATCTTTCCCTCGATTGCAACCAGTCGTCCTGTCCCTGCAGCTGAAAAACACCCCCACAGCATGATTCTGCCACCGCCATGCTTCACTGTGGGGACTGTATTGGACAAGTGATGAGCAGTGCCTGGTTGTCTCCACACATACCGCTTAGAATTAAGGCCAACTCCTGCATGGAGTTTGCTAAAAGACACCTGAAGGACTCTGAGATGGTGAGAAATAAGATTCTCTGGTCTGATGAGACCAAGATAGAACTTTTTGGCCTTAATTCTAAGCAGTATGTGTGGAGACAACCAGGCACTGCTCATCACTTGTCCAATACAGTCCCCACAGTGAAGCATGGCGGTGGCAGCATCATGCTGTGGGGGTGTTTTTCAGCTGCAGGGACAGGACGACTGGTTGCAATCGAGGGAAAGATGAATGCGGCCAAGTACAGGGATATCCTGGACAAAAACCTTCTCCAGAGTGCTAAGGACCTCAGACTGGGCCGAAGGTTTACCTTCCAACAAGACAACGACCCTAAGCACACAGCTAAAATAACGAAGGAGTGGCTTCACAACAACTCTGTGACTGTTCTTGAATGGCCCAGCCAGAGCCCTGACTTAAACCCAGTTGAGCATCTCTGGTGGCTGTCCACCAACGTTTACCATCCAACCTGACAGAACTGGAGAGGATCTGCAAGGAGGAATGGCAGAGGATCCCCAAATCCAGGTGTGAAAAACTTGTTGCATCTTTCCCAAGAAGACTCATGGCTGTATTAGCTCAAAAGGGTGCTTCTACTAAATACTGAGCAAAGGGTCTGAATACTTAGTGTGATATTTCAGTTTTTCTTTTTTAATAAATCTGCAACAATTTCAAAAATTCTTTTTTTTGTCTGTCAATATGGGGTGCTGTGTGTACATTAATGAGGGAAAAAATTAATTTAAATGATTTTAGCAAATGGCTGCAATATGACAAAGAGTGAAAAACTGAAGGGGGTCTGAATACTTTCCGTACCCACTGTATAATATCAGCTGGGAGGCTCACAATGCTCAAGATTTTCTTGTAGTTAACTCTTCCAAAATAGTTTCATATGGTATCACTTCAATTTTGGTACCGTAAAATGCATGTATAACTCACTATTATGTAACAAGACCTTAACAAACACGTCTTTGGGACTTCATGACACTTTTAAAATATCAGTAAAGTGTTTACTCATCTCTGCAATGTGACTAACAAAACTCAACTTAGGAGTGATCTTAGATGGCATAACTGAGACATTTCTCTTGATATTACATATTTAGTATAAGACCGGTGAATCCTTCGTATTAACAAGTAATTTTACCATCAGGCCAACAGGCCACACTGCACAGAGATGAATAACCGATCTACTGATGTTTCATAAATGTTATGAAAGAGTAAATGAGCAATAGATGCACTTTCATATTATTCACTTCAATTGAAAGATGGAGAAAATAAGAATGGAGGTTGTGAAACAAGGTCTCCAAAAATAACAATATCTAACTTAAATATATGGCTAAAAAAGAATATTTTACATATAAATACAGCATATTATGGGACGAGTAAAATGAACGTACAGTTTCTCATGTCACAAATTATATCATGTTTTGGGAATGTCTGAGACTTGAACCATTTGGAGCAAAATATTTTTATACAGGTATCTCTTAAATGACCTTGGATTATGTGATAATAATAATAATAATGATAATATTAGGAGTAATAAAAAATGGGGTACAACTGTGCTATGAATAATCTGTTGTAATATTTTACACCTCACTACTTGCACAAAGGCTTATTTTACTCAAATAGATGAATCACAGTCCACCTTCTATAACTGACTTGGTTGATGTTTTGTATTAGTACAAAATGGAAAAATCCAACTTGGTTTATAAGGATGTGTTCAGAATTTGCAATCCTTAAGTAAACATGCCAGAGTGTCCTGAACCTTTTTATTTGCTGTTTTCTTCTAAATAAAGAACCATTATAGACCATGCTCTCTAGTCGTACTGCTCCGCTTTGAGTGCTTGTAATGGAAGCTTACTATTGTACTTGCTATGTTATTTTAATTTGCGGTTTAATTTGTGGCTGTGCTTCGTTATTTATTGTTTCCTTACTAAAATAATTAGGCATACTTCAGTTATTTGAGTAAATCAATGCACCTTCCAGAATACAACAAATGAAAAATACGACAAAATACAGGAAACATTCCTTATGCCACTTACCGCATCTCTCTCTGGGTTGCAGACCTTCACCCAAAGGATATGATCAAGGAGCCAGTCAATTGGCTTTTCTTTATAGAACATAAATATGAACTCCACAATCAGATTAAGATCAGGCGCTTGGAACATCTTCCCTGTAATGTTAATCAGAACAGACTTGAACTTCAGCACACTAAGTAAGAAACATATCTTTGTGAGAGGACACGCAGTGACAAAAACATCAGCTTGCTCCTGATGGATTTTCCTTACAATAAGCAGTTAGAATCTGCCTAGCATTCTGGACCAGTTCATTCACACTGTACTAACGTGCATCTATTGGCCTTCATACAACATGAATGAACAAAGTCCACTGGCAAAAATAGAAACTGGTTCTGTGATTTGATTTACGCAAACAAAAGGTCTATTTTTAAATAAACTGTATAAAACAATTGTTAAATCATTTACTATGAACAAAAGATATGAGGCAATTTAGTACCAAATTTTACCAAGTAAATGTAAGCCTACACTTTAAGCTTGTTCTTTCCTCAAAACGATTATAGACTGTAATTTATCAGTCATGTAACACCGAGAGGCCTACATCCCCAGTGAGGACTTTGACTGAGCTCGTGGAATGGCTACGTCCTAGACTAAGGTGTGAGATACAGTATCAAAACGTTCTCATGTTCTTGTATGGTGCCAGCTTTCTGACAGTTTTAAAATATAATAAAACCAAAAAGTTTCTTTTAAATTTAAAGAATCATATTATTGATATTTTAGCTACTTGGCATACTATTCTATATAAATACAGTTAATGCAATCAACATGTTCCTACAGAATGCATTTACTTTTCTTCTTTTTATGAATTTAAATTTTAAAAAGAAGTATTTCATAGTTCATTAAAAACAAATAAAATCTATCGTTACCAATAAATCCAAGCTGTGAGAATTCCAAAATCATCCAGTCCTCAGATGTTAGCTGCTGTGCAAAGTTTTTCATGGTCAGGAAATAGTTTGGTTTGGCAACAATGTCGTCTTCCAGCTAAATGAAAAGAACATACAATTTAATTAAAAGCAAAAACTATCAAAAATAAAAGTGGTGTCTTACAGTTGTGGAAAAAATTGTGCATATGGATGTAGATCTAGAGACTGCTTCCCCAGTATTTTTACATACTGTATTAACAACATTCAGTGCCAATGCCCATCAAATATTAGAAGCTTGTACTCGGCTGGCATTGCATTCCGTGTTTATTAGCAGCACCGAAAAATTGCATGCATAAGCAAGCCACAGCCTTTAACAGAATATACTATGTACTTAAATATTGATTTAAAAGTGATAAATATTTATTACCAACAGGACAATAATTTACTTGCAAAGAGACTTAGCTGTACTTTAAGATTTTGGGTGACTGCCCTCATTATTGCATCTGTATCATTGCCAGTAATATGATAGCAACAGAAGACGGGCACCAAGGTTGAAAAGCTTGTGAGGCTTGATTTTAGTGGTTTTGGCATACCTTATACAAGCATTAGTGATAATTATTAATATTTCACTTTCCAAATTGCCACACAGACAAAACTACTGCATGGATATGCAAACAGTCTTTTGTCCTTCTTGAATTATAACTGCATTATTCTCTTTAAATTCCAAAAATGGGGGCACAGATTTAACTACAAAGCCAAAACAAGGCGATGCGAGTTTGTTTAAACACAGAATATACCGCTTCCATTTGGGCTTAAAGATGTAAAATATTTTATCCTTTCAGTATCACATGCAAGGCAAGGACCGATAGTTGGATGGAATGCTCTCTTTAACTTCTATCCAGTGGAGGCTCTTTTGTCACGGCCAAAGCACACATTACCCCAATATTACAACTTCATGAAGTGAGTACAAATAACACATTATATTATCTTATGGTCAAAGAGTTACCATCAGCACCACTGAAATGTCTCTCTCTAGATCTGTTGCTTGAATAATCTGCACTCAACTGGGCAGTAGTAGTTGTTATATGGCTATATAGCAATGTCATAAGCACAGTACCCATTAACATTTACATTTGATCTTCTCCAAAGAAGTATTGCAGTGTTTGTACATGCTATAATTAACAAAATTAAAGTATACTTCAGCTAACAAAATTACCCACCTGTACATAATAGACTCCCTTGTTTACTGCATACATCATAAGAAAGCAATAGTCAAGATTCTGTTTTGTTCTCCACCTGCGGAATATTTCAAAAGCAAAAATTACTTTCATTTCTGTTGTTCCACAGCTGTGTCCAGAACATCAATCCATCTATTTTTTGAATGTATTCATTCTATTACAAGGAAAACAGGGAACTGGAGTTTATACCAGTAAGAAAGGGCACAAGACATAGGATTGGCTTTGGATCAAATGCCCATCACATTACACTCATGTGCATACCCACACTGTTACAAGGGGCCCATTCAGACTCAGCAGTCAACATTAACAGTATAGTACCTTAAGAATACTAAACACACGGGGTGAATGTGTAAGATTTACACAATGAATCGACAGGAAAATGAACACAAGCAGCTCTAAACACTGCATCAGCATGCCAGATCATCCTGACCCAGATAGTTGTTTCTGACAGTTCATGGACTAAACAACAAACAGAAGATAAACAAATAAAAACTGTCCATTAGCTATACACCCCACTAAACAAAACAGAATAAACTGTACTTAGTAAAAGAGAATGATTTTGAACTACTCAAGACACCCACTGCACCCAGCTAAACTGTAATGCATATTAAAATGTAAATTTACCTCTGCACAAAAGGTATCCTAAACTAAGTTTGACGCTCAGGAAAGCATGAAAAAAACTGGTCTAGTAATTTATGATTTAGATCAGGAGCTCCCATAAGGCTTCCTAAAATGTTGTACCATCTAAACAAAGCCCCCCAATAATATAAAGAAAATGCTACAAAGCAGCCTTGGAACTTGGTTACTGTTGACAGTAGTCACACAACATGACTTTGTATAACAGTAGACCTATTAATCAACGGAAAGTATTAATGACAGCACATATGTAATCAATTGCCACATGGTGTCTCTAGGCCAGGGACACTCCAGGAACTGAAATGTTTTGAACTACCACCATTTGTCCGGTCTTAAGTTGTTCACACTCTTACTAGACACTACTAAAAGTTGTAATTCTTTAACTCCCCTCCCTGCAATACAGCATTAGGGTATTGTAATAAGTGATAACAAAAAAAATAGTTTTTATGTTATTGTGTCTGTAAGAGCCATTTTCCTAGTTCTATAAAATTGCATAATCTATGGGAGGTTCCTATAACCCCCATAAATAGAAATGGCAAGAATGTACCAATACAATTCTAACTGCTTCAAGTAAATATTATTCTTCAGTTAGTGACAGCCTTGCCTTGTATAAGGTGTAGAGGCATACGGTTTTTAACTGTGACTGTGCTCGCCTTCATGACCATGCTCGTGCTCGTGATCGTGCTTGATGGCCTACAGGCTCTTTGAATGTGTGAAGTAACACATAAAGAAAACTTGTTTATTTAAGTACCATATCATATGCTTAAGGCGTACAGAAGAAGAAATTAAGAACCTTTAAGTAGAGAAATAACTAAAGTTTTTCAAGAAAAGCTAAGTTTATAGAAGATACATTTTTCTTTTTTTTGCCTTTTATTTTACATGTGTAACTATTTTTCCTTTTATTCTTGTGTGGATTATTTTCTTTTGACTTTCGCTAAATATTTTAAAACAAACTTTTGGACTGAGAATTCTTTCAACACGCGTTTTACCCGTGCCTGACAACACCTTATATATTTCGGCAGCTACAGTGTCTCTTTTCATTTTTCTTATATACACCAAATAATTATTAAAATTATTTTTATATGTAAGAACAGTAGCTTGTTTTGATAAAAAAATAAAAATTCGAAAGCCTAAAATTACTGTGAATATATAAAAATATATAGTTAACATATATAAATTCAGACATTCAGAAGTTGAAAAATATGTGATATATGACTTCAGGCCTAAAAAGAACAAACTCAAAGTCAATGTCACTAACAATGTTATAAGCCTCATTCACAGTACTGTGTATCTTTATGCTTTATAGAGTCAATATTGTTAATGGTGGGTCCCAGTTTTGACAACTTGAAGGGCAGTTCTGCTTCTGTGTTTAGCAAGTTTCTGTATTATCCCTCTATAATTTTAAGTAAGGTTGAAGAGAACTGAATACTGACGACTCTGTCTGAAACAATAGCTGTCAGCTGTTGATTAATATTAACAACACTAAAATGAAATGTTTGATATGTGTATTGCATTGTTAATAACATTTTCTGTTTTCTTCATTGTAGTATATATCCTTCTGCATTAGCTCTGCCAATTAACTGGTCAAAACAGGATGGCACACTAACAAGTTTACCGAAACTGAAAATATTGCAATGCTGGCACTTGGGATCTGAAAGTTGCACTGTGCAGGTTGCTCATGAAGGTGGCAGGGGCGACAGATGTACTCTTGTAAAACAGTAGATGTACTCTTTTGCAAAAAAGTATCGATCTTGGTGCATGGTTTCTGGGCAGCCTCAATCCTGATATGGTTCCACTTGAAGAGGTGTAGAGCCATTACCTTGAGCCCCATGTGAACGGTGGGAGACTTTGGAATGGTGGTGGAGACTGAAAAGAAGAATGCAGCTGGTTAGGCAAAAACTGGAGTGAAGTCTCAAACAGCAGGACCACTGTGAGACGGAGTGAAGGGACTGAAACACAGCCAAGCATGAAGACTTAGGTTTGGCGGCTGAGTAACCAATAGTCCTATTAAGGCCCCATTTTTACCCATTTTTTTTTTTGTGTTTCCTCAAGTACCACTTGATAGCTGCTTCCATACTCCACAGATTGGGAACTGCTGCTCTAGTCAATAACTATATTCATTCCTAGGACTACCTTAATGCAGCAGTTGAAGAACATTTTGAGTTACCTGTATGTTTATTTGAAAACTACTTGAGGCAACTTAAAGACAGTATTTAAAATGTTTATGAATGTCAGCTTCACCAGGACTGCCGCAATCCCACAGTTTCAAAAATTCTGGTTTAGATGATTCTGAAAATATGGTCTGGCTTATTCAACTTGAATAAAAGAAACAGTAAGCCAATTAGTATGTCCATTTGAGGGTAAAAAATGTAAATTGTGTTTGCATGTTGACTTGGACAAGTAGGGGCATTGGAGAAGGAGAGTAAAATGCATGAATGCATCTAAAGTTAGGCTCTTGCTTGGTAGAATGCGCCATACAGTCCCAAATCGAGTGCCATGAGACCAGTTGATTTTTTTTTTTTTTTTTTTTTTTTTTTTTAAGATGAAGGCTTTCTAGAGACCAGCAATTTTTCTCCAGCCAGTCGAGTTGAAGAATTTTTAATTGAACCCTTGTCCTAACCCAGTGTTGACTCTAGACTCAATATTGTCTTCTAGCTAAAAACAGATTTCGTTCATGTTATAAAGGCTCTGGGCCACCAGGCTACAGTCTCGTCTGGCAACCTATGAGACCACTGCACTCATAAGAGTTTGACAGTCTTGAAAGGATTAGGCTTCATAATGTAGCTTCTGTGCTGTTGTTTTAAGAGGACCAGTCAGTTGCACCCCTTCCACTCAGGGACCATGAGGTACTATTTAACTGAGTAGTGGTGACAACCATTTCTTGCCATTAGTCCTCTGAGATTTTATACTTAAATGAGCTCCACGGTCACAACTTGTAAACAGAACCATTTGCTACCATGTACACCAAGAGGTGTTTTCAATCTTTTGATTATTTTCCTTAGTACCCTTGCCTAGTACCCATCGGGGCATTAAGTAAACTGCCTTGTTCTCGCTCCGAGCATTGCAGGGTTCTTGTATATTGATAAAGCTATCAGTTTATCTACAGTTTTTATAATCTGTATATACTGTATACAGACACAAACAAGCATACTGTTGCATTTAAAATACCGGTACTAGCATTTCTGCTTTACTCTTAACTGTAAAAATAAATGTAATTATATGGAAAGTTGAGAAAAAAAAATGTTTTTTCACTTGAACTGAAGCAATTAATACAGTATATGATGGCATGGGGCAATACATAAAAACTACTATGCAATCCTCCAAGAGGAGATTATTCAGTTTATGGAGCTCATTTGGTTAGCTGCCCAGTATCTCATCCAGATGCTTTTGCAAAGTTGTAAAGATGTCTGCTTCATTTAAGTGCCTAAGTAGTCAACCCCTGGACTCCATACAGAACGCATCTTCCTTAAATTTCAACTGATTTCCTTGAGTATCTCATTCCTGATTGAACTATTGCATCCCCTTTACTGATGTCATTAAAAATTCTGGAAACTTGGATCAGAATTCCACATAACCTTCTCTAGTCTAAATGCCAGTCAGATTTAATTCCTTTAGTCTGTCTGAATATGATATGCCATCAAGTCGAGAGATGCCCCATCCAGGCAGATGCTGTAAGAAAAGGTTCTGGACACCTTGAACATAAATAAAAGGAATCATAATGCTGTTAATCTCTAAAGAGGTGACAGGATTCAGTGTATTTGAATCCAATCTACAGAATTCATTTTCTTGTGAGGCTTTACTGTGAATACTGCTTACATGAACAGTGCTCACACTGGTGAATAACCTTCACAAAAAAAAATTTAAAAACTAGTAATTATTACCAGAAAACAAACAGATCAGTTAACATTAGAATGGACCAGACAGTTTATAATGTCCATATTCACAAATTATGCCAGTGTATTAACAGAATGCTTACTTGACTCTCTCTTTTGAATCACCAAAGGTCTCCTTCAAGGCTGCAAAATCCGGATAGTAGGTTGTTGGAGGAGAGATGACTTCTAACAGCCCAGAATTGATTTCTGTAGAAAATCTGTCAGACAGCCGATCACATATTAATTAAAATAGGAATTCTCTCTTTCCTTGCTAATAATTACACATTTATTTTCAGTGACAACCAGATAAACACCATTCGCCTCCCCAGGATGTCACAAGGCTACTCTGGCTACACAATAACAAAGACACTTTGCCATCATACTTGGTAACTTACATTTCAGTCTTTTAAGTCTTTTTAGCTTTGTTCCATGAACTAAACCCACATATCTCGGCTTGGTCTTGGGGACACCATTCAGCATTGTCTGTTTTTGAATGCTAGAACTTCTTCCTTTCATTAAATGAAACCAACTATTTTCCAGTTCAGTTTACTAATATTAGTTTGTGCATTCTGCTCTACTGATAGAATGTGAAGCACTGGCGTCAGCTCTCAGAAAATGTTAAGCTAAACACACACACAAAAAAAAACTACTAAATGATTGTGCAGACCTACGAAATAACATGTTACCCATGAGTTGTTAAAGTCATGCGTAGTATGTAGAAAATTTCTCTCTCTCATATGTGTTTTTAGTGTGGGCCTGGGCCTTAGAAAGCCCTGCAAAGGACTGGTGCTACGCTCAATGTTTGTGTTTCTGCCTTGTGTCCAAAACTACCTCTAATTCCCCTAAAAACATTTAAGCATGGCTTCAGAATGTTATGCCATCTAATCTCTCTGGAGCTACCTACAGTACTCAATGTAAATCTTGGCTCATTTTCATTTTTTTTAATAGACACTTATCAAACACTCATCATAAGCTGCTTCCTCTAGTGCCACCCCAGCAAGCACGCATATATCCCATATCCCCTACAGATAAGCACATTTCCTGCCTCAAGCAGTTACTCAATTCAAGTTCTACCCTGTACTATACAGGCGTTAAACGGGGGAAAATAAACATAACACAAGAGGTACACCTGGAATACCATTTGGTTTAAATAAAATGTTTATATGGTTTTTCACCCAGTTGCTGCACATATTCTACACATGAATGAGAAACTGATGCTGCTCAAAATGTCAGTAGATGGAGTACCTGAAAATGGTCCAAATGATCATATCATACGTTTGTTTGTCTGTAAGTACTAGGGGCGCATTTTGCTTGACTTCTCACTATACACATTTCTTCCAAATAAAACTGCCTATTACTTTTACCTTTACTTGCTGCAACTTATTATGACTGTAGACTCCAAATAGCAAATCCCTTATGCCACTCTTGTGACAAGCTGACTTCTTCACAAAAATTGAAAATGTAACACAGATTTGTAACTGTCTAAAGTTGAACTCTAAGAGTAATCTGTTACTCAATTGATAAATCAGTTTGGTTGTGAATAGTTATTCACACGAGCTTACAGAGACTAAACAAAAGGAATTACAGGACAGTCCTGAGGAATGAAAAGAAATATCTCAGTTTCCAATGCATTTGGCAAGTCATCAAGAAGATCTGTGACCTCTGGCTAAATCCACCTACATCTCCGCACTATGGCTTTCTAATGAGGCTCCATAAGGCTTATGAGTCATCCACAGTGACTACAAGTAAAAGAGAATGTGTTCATAATTCATTGTGCCTTTGGCGATGCAGATGATCTGTTAGCATACCTCAACATTTACGTTCCTGAACAAAACTGAACTTCCCACCTGGGACCCCAATCTGTCCTCTTTTGGATCTTACTTTTACAGTTTGAAGCTAGAGTTACAAAATTTACAGTAAGACCAACATCAGCTCATTTTTTGGGGTCAAATCTTTGTTCAAATTAATGGAAGGTAGTGTCTTTGTTCTTTTTTTTTTTAAAATATTTTCCAGTTAGATTTCCACATTTCAAAGTGATGTAGGTAATTAGAAGAGGGATGGGCAATGGCAGTCCTGGGGGTCCACAGTGGCTGCAGGTTTTTTTCCAACCCATTGCTTAAATAGAAACCAATCCTTGCCAATTTTAGACCTTATTTAATTTTATGGCTTATTAGTCAGTTATTTAATGTTCTTATATAATATTTTTTCCCTTTCCAATGATATACTCTAAATGATTTGATGCCTAAAATGGATCATTTCCAGTGTGTCATAATTTTCTCTTAAGTGCTTCATTAAACCAAATAGTGCATGACAAATCCACAGAGGTGTAAATGGAAACAAAATTAGATGTAAAACTGCTGGTTCCTTTGTTATTTGCATTTTACTTCTAATAAGGAGCCATTAAAACAGAGAATGCAGCTGTTTAAGACTGAAATAAGGTTCCCCACTATTGATGGCTTAACAAGCAGTATCAAAATGTTACTCTAGCAATAACTGACTTCTCATTAAGAAACTGGAAACTCCAGGAGCGACACTGCCCACCCCTGAGTGAGAACGACAAGTCTTTAAATGAAAAGCATGACAGAACACAGGGTTCGTCCAGTGCTGTCTGGATTGGCCCTGGCTCTCCATGACCATGAAATGGATTAGCAGGTTCAAAATAAAAAAAATGGATGGATACATTTGATAATTCAATTGATATTTTTGCACACTGAAGTTGTAGAGCCCGTACATTCCTCCAGGACTCATCTTAAATCTTTGTGGTGCAGGACCTACAGTTATTTCAGTGGTGTGAGTAGGACACAGGCTGAGATTCTGAAAAAGCAGTCAGGAGCAAAAAAAAAAAAAAAAAAGAAGAAGAAAAGAAATGTTCTGTAAGGCTCCCTGACATGTTGTGTAGTTAAATGATAAAATCTCTTTCTACTTTCTAACTACTTTATGAAATACACACATTATTCAGCAATAAGTGTTAGAAGTTTTTAACCAGGCACCTATCAAAGAAAATGGAAAAGGTCAAGGAATGTGCGCTATACTGTGTCCTCGCATTTACCTTCTCTGCTATATGTAACTTGAAAATTGCATTCTTAGCCTCACTACCTTAAAGCTTCAAACCAATACTGATATGTTTTCTCAGTCATCTTAATGAATCTTACATTTTCAATTTGGTACAAACTACTGCTTTAAATGTTTTATAAAGCACTTGTTAGAATTTTTACTATAAAAGAGTCCCTGCCTTATGTAAAAAGGTGATGCAATGAACATTTTTCACTTTGGTTAGCACCATATTTTTGTATATTTTTTTAAACGTAAGGATCAAGGGCTTGTATTAAGCAAGAACGATGTAATTGAAATTCTCAACAATACAGCATATTCATGAATTTTTCAATTTAAACATAGACTTCACTTAACTCTTTCTTTAGGCTCCTCACAACGCTATGAACATAGTCAAGATCAGTCTGCAAGGGAAGGAAAAAACGAAGAGTTACATTAGTTATGTAAGATGTTAACAATAAAAAAGCCTGTTATGATTCTAAAAATAGCAAACACATTTTTTTTCATATTTTGTCATTAGCCGAAGGAAAAAAAAAAGTCAATCTAGGAATAACGTTATACAGGCTATAGCTTTCCCTCAAATCAGCATTTGTTTATAACTAATATACAAAAAGAAAATCTGATGCACATATAAAATTAATTTCTGGAGTATCTAGGGGTGGAGTGGTGGCTCTGAGGCTAGGGATTTACACTGGCAAGCAGAAGGTTGCCAGTTCAAATCCTGTAAATGCCAAAATTGACTCTACTTCGTTGGGCCCTTGATCAAGGCCCGTAACCTGCAATTGCTCCATCCTGGGTATGACATTAATCTGATCCTGCATGTAGGCCCTCCAACCTGCAGGGAAAAACCTGGGGGTAGGTGGCAGAATTGGCACTCCAGCCACCATAAAAAAACTCACGCTGGTTGCACTCCATCTGAACTAGTGTGGTGCTGAGGTGTCACCCGCTGCATGGCTGCACTCTGGTCCTAATCTGGGATCCTTTTGCGGTTTGTCATGTAGTGGGTGCGGCAATGTGCTGTATCAATGCATGCTCCTAACCTCTCTCTCTCTCTCTCCCTCTAGTCACCATTACAAAATACAGTATCCTATTTTTCTTTTCTTTAAAGCAAAGAAAAAGATGGCTGCTTGGATGAATTTATTTCTGTCTTTGTAGTTTCTTTCCATTTCTGTCATCTTGAAGGAAGAGAAAAAAAATCCCATTTTTGACGCACCCTGTATTAGTAAATTGTGCAGTTTTTCACTCATTACAAGATGTTTACAAGTCCACATATTTCATATCTTTCACACAAAGCTAGTGTACTGCTGCAATATTACAAATTCCTCTCTATATTTCAAGCAATATTGAATACTACAGTTAGGATACTCAGAAAGCATAAAAAATAAATAAAAGCCATTATATTACTCATTCTTCATTTTGAGATCCTACAGATTAATTTTATAGCTTTACATTTTACACAATCACTGAATGAACTGAATTTGACAGTAACCTCTCTTTTGAGAAACAGATTAATTCTGTAGTCAAGAGCTGCTTTTTCCAGCTTCGTCTATTAGGTAAGATCAAGCCTTTTTATCTTCAGGGGATCTTGAGAAAGCTACTCCTGCTTTTATCTTTTCTCACCTTGATTACTGCAACTCGCTGTATTCTGGGATTAGCAAATCCCTGATATGCAGGTTACAGTTGGTCCACAATGCTGCCGCTCGCTTTCTGGTTGGGACAAGAAAGTCTGATTCTGTTTCTCCAATATTAGCTTCTTTACACTGGCTGCCTGTCAGTTTTTCGAATTGATTTTAAAATCTGGTTGCTAGTTTTTAAATCTTTACATGGGTTTGCTCCTGCATATTTATCTGAATTGTGTGCTTTAGACCAGCCATCTAGAGTGCTTAGATCTTCTGGTCAGTTCTCTCTTGTTGTCCCTCATACCAAGTGTAAAACCAAGGGGGACAGGGCTTTTGCAGCTGCTGCTCCTTGCCTGTGGAACTCTTTACCTCATCACATAAAGGAGTCGTCTACAATTGAACTGTTCAAAACAAGATTAAAGATTAATTTCTACTCACTTGCTTTCCGTGACCTTCAGTAATACTGATGGTTTCCTCTTTGTGATTATGTAATCTTACTTGTATTTATTATTTATTTTATTTCTATTTATGTTATTTATGTTAATTGTATGTTTTTTCTTTTATTCTATTATTGTAAAGCACTTTGGCCACAGCATTCCTATGTTGTTTTAAATGTGCTATATAAATAAATTTGATGTTGAAGTGAATAACCAATACTGCTGATCAAAATTTAATACAAAATTTTCTTAACTTGAGGAACAACCTAATTAAACTAAAAACATGGCATCTGGCAAGTGTCACGTTAGCCTCACTTACTTATAACTGGCACGCACAGACGCACGCACAGACAGACAGACAGACAGACAGAAATGGATGGAATCAAGTGAGATTATCAAAATAATTATTGTGAAGTTTGCAATAACACATCAAAATGCTTTAGTTCTATCAGACTGTCTAGTATAGGGTAAGGGAATACTTTAGACACTGTCTATTAATACTTGAATACTTTATATGGATTTTTTTTATTTTAATAAGCCAAGACAAAATGGCTGTCCATTTACAGTGTCTGACTGATTTCTAGTTGCTGCAATCAGAAGATGCAAAGAATTTCTCATTACCTTAAACTTAGAAAGGGGCATGAATTACACAGTGGTAAAATTATGTAACAGTTGAGATATTCTTTAAGCTGAGCCTTAAATATGCCCTCATTTATTTCTTTTTTTAGACAATAGAATGTGGACCTGGTTCATTCCTGTTACAGACCCAAAGTGCAGCTCTTAGCATTCCTCTGAAATAGCTGGTGTTCTAAATTTAAATATAGCTCTTCTTCATATGCTTTCCCATTAAATCATCGACTAATTTATAACCAAGAGCTGTGCATAACACATAAGAACAGAATTTCTAACCTGCAGTTTTCGTGCATCTCAAGTTAGTTTCCACCTACCTCTACATCAGCCTACTTACAAAACAGCAACAGTTTATCTATGTGTAGGTGTGGAGTATGGTTTAATGGCATAAAAAAAAGATTTAAGAAGTTGAAAGAAAACCATACCACTGCCATGCTGTTAGGCAGATTACAAGACAGCAATGGCATTAGCAGAACCCAGCACAAGCTTGAAAAAAGAAATGCTCAATGGCAGCCCTATAGTGAGTCCATAAGAACTTGCATCACTTGCAAGAGTACACATAGTCAGTTCAATCACCTGCCTATCTAAGTTATTCCTAGTGGGCTTCATGAGCACCGATAAGCAAACATATAATTAAACAAACAGAACAGGACCACACAACATAAGACAACCTGTGCAAAAATACATACAAACATACATTGTAAAACTGCCTTAGTCAAATTCAGGTTTACAATGGGCTGGGCCAGCACTGGGTTAAAAAGTGGGAAAAAGAATTACAAGTGAATTAGGGTCAGACGAACAACTGCAGATCAGAAAACCTGTCAGCTTACTTTTATCTATCTGACTCTTATGACGCTTTACCTTTACCCAATGTCATCTTACCTTATCCATCCAATTCTTACGTGAACACAGCTAGACGCATGGTCACATGAGCCACAGTGTGTATGGGGTACTGTCTCAGCAAACACATTACAATGATATGAGCAACACTGAATAAGGTAGACTAACTCCAGTTATCAAAATGGAGTAATTAAAGCAAAATAAGATAATGTAACAATCACATTTAGCCGATTCTAAAATCCAACACTGGACTTGAAAGCACACTAAATCCACCATTGATTGTCTGTGGTATTAATTTTGCTTCAGTCAAGTCAGTTCAATTCAGTTTATTTTTATTAATTAATGCTTAAACTCACACATCCACCCATGTATAAACTATTATAAAAATAGATGAAATGAAAACACAAAACGGCCTGCAACAAAGTCACAATGCCAAATAAAAAACATCATGCACCAAGTGCATAGAAACTTACACTTGCATGTAGATATTCAAAAACAGACATCATTGAATGTTAAACAAATTACACCATAAAATGACAGTAAAAGTTCTCAGATTAGAATACTTGACCTAAAGCAAATTCAGAAGCTCACATACCTCCTTACTTCACACAAGAAGGGAAAGGATTAAAGAATTACTACATATCTTCTAGTATCCGCAAGGCTTTTGGAACTGAATACAGCAATTTTTTAAAATTGTTAGAAGACAACCACTGCTCTGTATTTTTATGTTTAGTAATATGATAGATTTTAAAAATTTTAAGTTGCTTTATTTTTCAATAAACAGCCTCTGGATGCAATGTTCCTGCTGTGTTCTATGCAGAGTCATATTTATTTGTGTGTTTTCTTCACTGACACAAATCACTCCCTTATGTCACAAAAAAATAATTTGGGGTTTCAATTGGCAATGCTAAATTATCATAGTATGTACTGAAAAAAGGCAGATTTGTATTGAAATGGATAAGGAGATGAAGTTCAGCCGTGTCACATAAGAGAGAGAGGAGAGATGTTCGGAGTATGTGACTGGAGAGAATCTTGTACTGTATTTCATATTGTCCTAGCCTGACTACTACAGCACTCTCTTTGCTGTTCTCCCACTAAAGTTAATGCACACAATACAATATGTCCAAAAAGTGCTGTGTGTGCTCTTAGAAAAACAAGTAAATTCACTTTACAGTATTACTACAGTCTTAGTATCTCAGATCTTTTGTCCAAAAAAGGAAGGACTCTTACGGATTGCCTCACAACTGACTAAAACAAAGCTTTCCTTAGATCTGATCATCCCGCCTTCTGAAAGTTTGAGGGACAAAGTTATGTGGCTACAGCTGATCATATTCTTTTCTCATTTAGCGTCCAGTGGTATTGTATCTCTATCTTTTTGTACGTTGTTGTTTTAGAAAATTAATTGTAATGATGCCATGAATAACTTATCCAAAAAGGGTACTAACTACTTTATCCAACAACACTGGACACTGGTGAGCTTCTGCAAAGGTAAGTATGAGTAAATGGGGATTGCCATGTGAAGCACACATCTACTTGTTTAATGGTGCTTAACAGCTTCTCAAGGGGCATCAAAGTGACACAGAGGTCACTGGGAACTGGTGGAGCACCAGAAAGGTTTTGCAAAACGTTCACATGTGGGACAGGTGCAATCCTGACAAATATGTTGATGGGCTGGCAGGCAGACCGTTACAACACCAAGGGTATCTGTAAGTTTAATTGTGAATTGGGGATCAAGGCTGCAGAGATATCTGGAGTAGTGCTGTGTGGTACACTGGTACTAAAAATGTACAGCAGTACCAAAATTGGGGGGATCTGGACTTCTGGTGAGAGTAACAAGGTTAGTGGGTCAGAAGCACTCAGTGTTGCACCCAGACTAACCAGTGATTTCAATCCCCAGCACATGCACCACACTTGTTCTTCCATGCTTGGCTCTGGATGTTACAACACAGAAAATATAGTAAACATGAGCATATATTCTGTTAAAACATTAATTTTGCATTTTACTTTGTGAAAAATACAAAGTTATCAGTTATTGGCTTCAGTATTATTTTGGTACCAAGATGTGACAGTTGGTATAGGTAATGAAGTTAACATTTCAGTATTGATCCAACACTAATCGGGAGAGGCTAACAGTAGCACTGGGAATGTAGACTACAGTGTCGCATTATTTTTCTAAATTGAGCACACAAAGTTGGGACACCACAAAATAAACAGAAAAATAAAACAAACATTCCCACCCTATAGTCCTTAACTGGAAAAGCAAAAACTCCTGCGTATCTAATAGTATGGTTCATTAAACTACCTATATACTTTAATTATACCAACAAAAGCATCCCCTCTTAATGTTTGTGTGTCTGTCTCATGATCCTGGCCTTTCTACCTTCTACTCTCCTTTTGTCTCACATCACCTACTAAGGTCATACTCATTGTAATCCTGGCTTGGGGAGACTTTAAACTGAATCTTGAAGTTTCATCTGTGGCAGGCTCCAGAATCATTGACAGGGTCAGAGGCTGCTCTAGTGCTCACTAGTATTCATGCATCTCTAAGCACTCAGTGCGCCTTAAAAGGCAAGCGTAAAATATGGTCCTATGTGCTGCTTCCTAGTAGTTGGCAGTGAGGGTACTGAATTCTGCCATTTCTTATTGTGTTTACTGTACACATAAAGGAATAAAGTGATCCCCTTCATGCAAGGCATCTTTTCCTAACAGCATGCTTTTGTGCTCTCCTGTCAGCTTTCTGTAGGTTTTCCCCTAGTAGAGGGTCAAGCATACCAGTATCTGCTGGGATTTTTGCCTTATGGCATGACTGGGAACTTTCTATGTCTCGTCACTTCTGTCTCATAGTTCCCTCTTCCTGTCACAGTGTCATGCAAATCTCCACTGCTCCTGCACTGGAGTAACTCTTGCTCCTGTGAAGACTTTCTGTGCCCTCTGCCATGCCACTGGCACACAAGCCCCTAATAACTGGTTGCCAGCTACACAAACACGAGCAACATATCAATAATGACAAATACCACAAATATATATTTATTATACAGTTTGTTTTATTGCTTGGAGGTGTTTTCCTTTGTGTTGTAGCCATATAGTTTATAGAAAGTGGACTAAAAAAATCTACTGAAAAAAAAAAAAACAGTGACAAATCACATACATGATATATTGTAAGCAACCAATAGTTAACTAAATTACCTCACACTTTGTTAACATTCAAGATTTAAAATTTTCTGGAACATACCTCTCCCACAAAGACTATTATAACACAGTCCTTTTGCTCTTCTGGAGTAAGCTTGTCAATTAAGGAATGGAGAGTTTCTGCAAGATAGGACTTGACTTTTCGCTTTACTGTTGGTATTCCCATCACAATAGAAACTGGAGACAGGGAAAAAAAAAATCATGAAACTTACCGTTTCCACTCTATTCATCTACTTTTATATTTGGCAGAAAGACAGAATTTTAAATGACCAGACAGGGTAAGCAGAAATCAATATGCCAGGAAAACATTTTAACTTAAAGTCATTAAGAGTGTTTATATATGTTTCAAGATCAATAAATTCATCATTATGAACACCATCTGAAATGTACTATAGTAACTCAAGCTAGAGGCTAAATAATTCTGCATTTGAAGCACAGTCAGGTTAAATGAGTTCATTAGAGTCACAGACAGGATTTAAACCTGCATCCCTGTAAATTCAATATTGCCTTGTTAACCACTAGGCCATACTGCCAGCAAGTGCATTAGGCTTAATGTAACAAAAATTACTTAATAAAATACAAGATTGGCTTCCATCTTCAATCCAGTTCTGCCAAGGAGTATGCTGGTCTCCTTTACCTCTTAATTGTAATGACTGGTTAACAAAAATGGAAGTGTTTTTTTAATATATATATACATATATATATATATATATATATATAGTATATACATATTTATGTAACTACTAAAAATCATAACCCATCATGAATTCTTACCTCCTGTTCTTCCTTGACCTGTCTGTACCGCAGGTTGAAGGCTGCCCTCATTGTTCAATAAGTGAGGCAAATGGTAGTAGATATTTGGCACTTGTAATGGTTTCTTCTGGGAAAGTTCTTTCAACAGCTTTTGTGTCTCTGCTGTTTAAAAGTTAAAAGTCATTCAGTGAAACGTGTATTTTAATAGGTATTTTACAATATCTTTTGGAAAGCACTGGATGGTTCGCAAGACTCAATCCATTCTTGGAAGGGGAACCAACCTCACAGACAACCAACTACACATTGTTGCAAAACAAATTGTATTTAGCTAGTGTTTCAAAATCTGCGGTGGGTTGGCACCCTGCCCAGGATTGTTTCCTGCCTTGTGCCCTGTGTTGGCTGGGATTGGCTCCAGCAGACCCCCGTGACCCTGTGTTCGGATTCAGCGGGTTGGAAAATGGATGGATGGATGGATAGTGTTTCAAAATTTCCAGACATACATTTGTTTAATATTCTGAAGCAAAATTTTCCATTCATAAGACATACAATGTTTTATAATGGAAGCACATAATCTCTGAGACACGCAATTAGTGGAGCTTCTGAAACAGCGCACTTTATAAAAAGAATCAGCAAATGCTATATTTGTATTGTTCATTGTTTTTTGAAACCATTTTCATTAATTTACTGGTGTAACAGCTAAAATTTGGCTAACTGTATATATATATGTCAAAAACATATTTGAATGATACAGACTCAAATGCAATGCCATCAAAAGTTATGAGTAACTTCTGCACTTACAGAAACTTATACAACAATAAGTAATAATAGAGTCTTAAAACTTATGCTAGGTAACAAATGCTATTTTATGAGAATTCTATAATAATAATCTTTTTTATGGGAATTCTATAATAACAATCTTTAATTAAATTTGATTTCATAAAAGGGAGCCATAAAGTTGGGACAAATGTAAAATAAAAAAGAGAGAGAGAGAGAGAAAAACTTTGAAAGTTAAACTATCCAATGTGTGACACTTTTACATTTGGATTCATTTCACTTGTAGGTTAAATATTTCTCATCAGTTAACTGCTATTAAGCAGCTAATGTCTCCTCCATGTAGTCACTCAACAGCAGATATCAGTAACTACACAAAATTACTTTCTGACAAACCCGATTTGAAAAGTGTATTGTTGTTAAACCAGCTTTAAAGAGTTTGTGTAAATTAAAATATTCCGACATCTATTCAATAATTCATGTGGCAATGACATAACAGGGTTTGAATTTTTTAGTATTAGTTTTAAGCAGTTATCTGTTTCTCAGTTAAAGGACAGAAACTGTAAGTGAATAAATATAGTGCAAATGATAAGGCAAATCAGGCATCCCTCTATGATCATATCATTCTTTACAAACCCCACGCTGAAATCCCTCAAATCCAATAAAATCTCCTTTATTTATTGTTGCCCTGGGGAAAAAATCCCCCTCCCTGCAATATCTGTAATTTTAGCTTCGAACTGTATATGTTTTGCAAATTAAAAATGAAAATTTTAGCTTCTTCAATTTTTTTACTTTATATAAAACCACACTATTTTTAATACACAAAAAAATTAAAAAAAGAACATAATAAAAATTTTAAATGTACACACATGCACAAAACTCTTCATTAACAACTCCCCAGATACAATATTTTTGCATAGATAAAGAAACACAAATTTTTGTTTTATAGTATCACATAACAATTTAAGAGAAAAAAAATGGTGGTACTTTGGAACATTTAACCGTCTGGGGGTGGTACACCAAAACAAAAAGGCTGAGAACCCCTGCACTAAAGTGATTCTCATACCCAGTAGTAAAGGCTGGTGGTGCACGCATACCCTCTGCAGTACTTGTACCTGAAAAGTTGGCAAGGGAGTCTTTGCTGCCATTGGTCTCTGCTATGGCACGTCTGAAATGTTCTAAGATAGTGCTGAGTTCAGATGAGCGATGCAAAGTGCGTAGTTCAGCCACATGGAGGCGTTCTTTTAAGGCATGGCACTCTCGTTGGTAGGCAGTTAACTTTTCTACAAGAGAAGTAAACCAGTGATCAGAAAAATCACACACTTACATAAATCGCCAGAATCCAAAATATCAGCAGACAAGAAATGAGAAATCAAGTAATATTTCTGCAATGTGACACAAGAGTAATATATATATTATTCCAACATATTATTTACTGTATATAGAACAAACAGATTTTAATTAACATAACCTTATTTATAATGTGCTCTATCTGTATGATATTTCAGTAGTGTATGCTAGTAGCTAAAGTAAACAATTTGACACCACAGGTTTCATATTCAGATCCCATAACTTAAAGCAAATCCAAATAATTCAAAAAACAGAAATCCTAATCAAAAAGTATACAAGGAAACACAAAAAGGGCTAATACATTATGCCTTGGCAAGAACGTACCAAAATACTTTAAGAAATCTAAAAAGAAAAAAAAGAAAGACCACTTGTGAGGTTGGGGACAAAAAAAAATAGCCAAAGTAATTCTACAGTAACAAGGCTATGGGAACTGCATTCTTTTATAATTCGTTCAAGCGACTGCTGAACCTGAGGGCTGCTTTTGATGGTGGCAAAACCCTGAAAATAAGGAACAGGGGGTAAAATTATACTTACAAATACTGAATAACACAATAAGAGGATCAGGAGGTAGTGTAAAATGAAAGAAAAGCCTACAGGAACACTGCACAGCTGGAGTCCCGATATCATAATGGTTTGAGCCAACTCAGTCCTAAATCAGGACTTTACCTTTTTCTGGATAACACTAATTTCACTCTACTTGGGTAGTAACAGCTAAATGGCCTCAGAAAATATAAGTGAACAAGAATGGACAATGGACGCATGCAGCATCTTTATCAGAAAAGGTAATGTCAAAACTTCACAAGTAAGAAAAAAAATACTTATTAGTAAATTACTAAAAAGGTGAAAATTAAATTCCCACGGTTAAGTACAGCAAAAATGACAAACTAAATAAGTAAGTTCTAATGAGTTCAAAGTTTTTATTTAAATACAAGGCAAGAGAATGTACTCTTTGCCCGCAACACAATTCATGTTGCATTTCAGCCTTTAAGCTATAGTATTCCCACAATACTATATTTTAATTAAAAAGAAGTAACACTAGACATACAGTACATATTATTAGATTTTCATAAATCAAAACACTCAAACAAAATTCAAATCAGTGAGCGAATACACAAGTTTTAATTTTATCTAATTTATTAAAATGATTTAAAATCTTAAATATTAACATATTTGCATTACAGTCACACAATACATGTTACAGTTAATTCGCACATGCAAGTAAGGATTTCGTTGTACTCTGTACATGTGACAATAATAACCATACAAATATACAGTATAATATACAGATACCGCAGTACAAAACAATTCAAATTTAAATATATCTTTTTGTCTTCTGCGTTAACATCAAACATTGCCCCAACAATGGCCTTACTGACCTGTAACCTGTGGATTATGAGTGAATCTATGAAGAACTTATGTTATATTTTCTATTAAGAAAAAAATGAAAAATGAAAATGTCAACACTCTGCATGATGCTGGCTCCTCTGCGCTGTAACAATATCCCCTGCAGTTGAAACACACACTCACTCACTGGGCACAGAGGTAGCAGGGTCAGAAGGATGATCTGACCAGAAAAGCAGGTATTGGGAATTTGGCTGTGTTCTCTCTCCACCATGCTAATGGATTAATATTGAGTGCAGCACAAGATCCACTTCTGTATAATTTCACCTCACTATAATCTACCCGTTTCTGAATCAGTATACATGAAAGGTTCATTAATTCCTCGAGCACTCATTCTTACAGCCTTGGTTTGTAAGAGCTGCGGTAACTACAGCTTGCTGCTGCCAGTAGTGTTTCAGTATATCATGACAAACGTTACAACATAAAAAGTGTGTGTAGTGTTGGTTTCAATAGAGTTCAATCTGAACACAAGCCTGTGGGTGCAGTGGTGTATTCATGAAACAATGTTGTGATTCTGAATCAGAATTCCCTTTATCGGGCAGGTACACTAATGCGTACTAGGATTTTGTCTTGATAGTATTGGTGCAACATACGAGGACAACACAGAATACAAAAGATAAATATAAGACGATAAAATATAAAATGATAAAATATGATGCAGCATACAAGGACAATACAGAAAGAAAGTGATAGCAGGATTAAAATGTCCAGGCACTCCACTGTGCAGGTATACATGGATACTGAGTAACAGCTCAGACCTGATTAGTAAGAACAACTGCATGTGGAAAGAAACTGTTAAGGTGACATGTTGTTTTAGCTTTCACTGCACAAAGATGTTTGCTGGAGGAAGTCTTTGGAACAAGTGATGCCCTGGGTAAGTCGGAAAAGCAATGATCTTTGCGGCTCACGTCCTTACCCTGGACTCATATAGGACTTCAGTGTGCGCTACGTTACAGCCTATGATTCTTTCACACGATTTGATGATGCAGATTGGCCTTAGCCTGAACAGATGCAGCACCAAACCAAACAGTCATAGATGAGGTCAGAATGGACTCGATGATGGCTGTGTAGAACTGGCCCAATATTGCTTGAAGGGAGATTGAATTTCCTGATGGGCTTTCTTAATAATGCATGTGATGCGATTGTCCCAGTTAAGGTTTTTAGACAGCACATTGCCCAGAAACTTAAATGATTCTGTCATCCCAATGGCTAGGGCATTTATAGCAATGATAGGTGAGCAGGTAACCGTTTCCTGAAATCAATGATCATTTCCTTTTTTTTTTTTTTTTTTTTTTTTTTTTAACGTTAAGGTCCAAATTATTATGGCTGCAGCACAATGTCAGATTTTCCGCCTCCTGTCTTTATATGGACTCATCATTGTTTGAAATGAGGCCAATTAGTGTGATGTCATCTGCAAATTTAAGAAGTTTAACAGCCAAATTGCCAGAGGTATATTCATTTTTATAAAGTGAGAAGAGTAGTGGGGAAAGGACACATCCCTGTGCTGCATCAGTACTAAGGGTTAATGGGTCAGACATGTAAGGTCTGTGAGCCAATGGCAGGTTGAACTGAGTGAGTTTCTTATATGGGATGATCGTATTGAAAGCAGAGCTAAAGTCCATTAACGAGATCTTCACATATACTCCTGACTTATCAAGGTGATGGTAAATAAAGCTCAGAACAAAATTCACTGCATCATACACAGACTGGTCGACTGTATGCAAACTGAAAGGGTCCGGGAAGTCTTTTGTAGCATTCTTGAGGTAATTCAGAATAAGGCATTCAAAGGTCTTCATTACCACAGAGGTGAATGCTACTGGTCTGTAGTCATTCAGGCCTGTCACCTTTGATTATCTGCAACTGGAATGATGGTGAAGGTCTGAAAGCAGGCAGGAACAGTGCACAGATGCAGAGATTGGCTGAAAATGTCTGCAAATACTGTAGACCACTGGGAGTGTGGAAAGGGAAATAAGGTCTGGGCCTGCGGCTTTTTTAATATTTTAATTTTTGAATAAGCTGCAGACGTCTTTTGCAGTGATGACAGGAGGAGGAAGCTGAGGAGAGGAGGAGTGCAGAGTATTAATAGCGAGACCATCAGGTAGATTTATGTCCCATTGTCTTTCAAAGTGACCGTAAAAATGATTTAACTGATTGACTGGGATCAGCAGAACCGTTTGTTTGTTTCCTGTAATTAGTGACCTGTTTAAGGCCTCTCCAAACTTATATGCTGTCATTTGCAGACAATTGTTCCTGCAGCTTATCTGAGTGTTTCGTGTTTTCAGTTTTTATCACTTTCTTTTTCCTGTATTCCTCATGACTGCCAGATCTGAAAGCACACTCTTTGTCCTGGCGCATTCGTCTGAGCTGTGTGAAGAACTAAGGCTTATTATTGATAAACTTTACAACTGTTTTTGTTAGAATGCAAACATCTTCACAAAAACTAATATATGAAGTTATAGCATGAGTGTATTTGTGCATGTTGCTGTTGGCAGTTTTGAAGGCACTCCATTCCTCTACTGCCTTGCTGGTCCACCTTCTAACTGTACTTTTGACTGGCTTTACACCTTTCAGTTTTTGTTTGTAAACAGGAATAAGGTGAATGGTCAGAATTACCAAGGGGCACGGGAGAAGGCATGATAAGCATCCTTAATAGCTGCATAGCAGTGATCTAGAATATTTCCATCTCTGGAGGACATTTTATTTGTTATTGATATAAAGGAAGGACCTGATTAAAATTGACATGTTTAAAAATCACCCAAAATAATGATTTGTGAGGCTTACAGTTTATAATAAGCAGTTCTAGGTTGGGAGAGGATTATTTAAAAAGAACTCTGACATCGTTGCACCAACCTTGACTGATGTAGAAACATACTCCTCCGCCCTGTTTTGTTGCAAAAGTTCAGTAAAGCGGTCCACTCGGTACAGCATGAAGTCGGGCGAGTCCAATACAGCGTCAGGAATAGAGTGATTCAGCCATGTTTCAGTAAAGCACAGTCCGTTTTAGTATGTATTAGCAGCTGCAATTCATCTACTTTATTTGCTGCTGAGCGCATGTTATATAGACATATTCCAAGCAGTGGTTGCTGTAGTCCTCACTTCCGCATCTTCTTCCTCTGGTCCTCCACCATCAGGCTACCTGTTTAGCTGCATAAGCGCCTGTGCTCATTAAAGCTGCAAGATCCACGGATGTTGTTATAATATATAGAGTCACATCACGTGGAACAGCTCTTCCCATGTACTGCATACGGTGTATGACTTTGCATGGTGACAACAAATGTAAAACAAAAATTTAACACAAAACTACCGTGGCTGCCATCCTGGGCACTGTACTCGTTCAAATATGTGACTCACTTAACTTATGGTGCCAGCCACTTTCACATACAGTGATGTCTGATAAGCACTGACAATTTTAACTTGACATCTTCATAAAAGTAGTGAATAACGGTTCTGCCTAAGTGCAGTCAGTTTGCCATATTAAACCTTAGGTCTGGTGTTTCAATCAGAATTTTAAATTCTCTGCTTTTGAGAAAAGGTATTTTTGCTGCCTTTGCATTTTGCTTCAGTCATGTGGAAATATCATACAAGACACGATACAAGGCCACATTTCATAATACCAGTATTCTGTATCTCAAAATTCAATACAATGAGATTTTATGTCATGCTTATTAAAGACAGCTGGAAAAATGGCCTCAAGTAACTACAGTTCACCTGACAGTACCAGGCAAGAGTACTCAGGAACAGCAGCGGCAGGCATGGATAATGTTATGCCGGCCAAAAGACATGAAATTTGGTGTGTGCTTCTATATTTAAAAGATGAGTAGGTGAAAGATAAAGATACAGTAGAGTAGGAATAGAATCAACTGAGATAAGCTGATGGCAGTTCCAGACAGGTTGTAAGCTCATGGATGTGTTCTAGTAAATAATATGAGCAAACTAAAACAAATGGGAATCAAAAAAGTTCAGGAAGAACAGAGCCACATATATGTATTGTATAAATATTAAAGTTATGCAATATGTGTAAAATAGCCTAAGAATTTTCTAGCTAAAGCAAAGGAAACTGTAATGGTGGAAATAAATGAAGTTCACTTTTAGAAATAAACTTTGTGTTCTGAGTCCAAAAAAGCATCTCCCACGCTGAAGGCCATGTGGTGGCTGGAATACAATGTACAAAGTGAATGCAACAGATGACTCCAATGCATCATTTGAAGTATTTGGCATTGTGTCAGTTTAAATAAGAAAAGCAGGGAAAAAAACTGGCATAAAATAAGCTACAATGACATTGACAACACAGTTTAATACTTGAAAGACAATAAGCTAAATTGATTTTTAAAACAAATAATAATGGTTTGCAAATGCTAAAATAATACAACAAAAATGTCAGTCTCACTACCCTGAAGTAGCAACTATAATTGTTAGGATTGCTGAAACAACCTATGAGGAAACCCACTACACTACAAATTTCATTTTTAATTTACTATTTCTTATTAGTGTCTGTTTAACTAATCAGATCTTTTTTTAAATCAAAGCACACCTTCATCTACTTACCTTAAATGATATCTTCTCTAGGGGGCTAATGGTTACCCGACTCAAATCTATACCCAAGCAGCTTACTTCAACAGCAAAAAAAAAAAAAAAAAAAAATACCCAGCATGCATTACATGCCCTGTATAAGGATTTTAGTTTTTTGTTTCTGAATAGGAATTTGCAGCACTGGCATAGAAATTTATAAATTTACCAGATTTTTCCAGCATCCACAGCTTCAATAAAGAGCTCAATTGAGACCTTACATTTCCAGTTTTATTTTGAAAAACAAGTTCATGTTTATAACATTAAATAAACTTTAAGATCTCGATCTTTTAGCCACACCGTACAATTAGAGATCCATGTTCAAGGTTACGAAAAATAAAAAAATACAAGCACCAAAACCACAGTATGCAGTCCTTGCAAATATCTCAGCCCCACCACAAAAGACGTACTGAGTGGCTCAGCAGAGATTTGTTTGTGTGTCATTTTTTAAAAATTTCATTCACCCATTTTCTAACCTGTTTTTCCAGTTTAGAGTTGTCCAGAAAAAGAAACAAGCTTTACACTTTGTTTAGTATGAAGAACAAAGACCTTTATTGACAGAAAATGTTCAGACAAAGAACATTATCTAACTACAAAGAGAACTATTTCATTTATGTTAGGTAGAATGCCCAGAGGGGACTGGGCTGTCTCGTGGCCTGGAACCCCTACAGATTTTATTTTTTTTCTCCAGCCTTCTGGAGTTTTTGTTTTTTTGTTTTTTCTGTCCACCCTGGCCATCGGACCTTACTCCTTTTCTATGTTAACTAATGTTGTCTTATTTTAATTTTGTATTTTGTCTGTTATTTTTCTTTTCTTCATTATGTAAAGCACTTTGAGCTACTTTTTGTATGAAAATGTGCTATATAAATAAATGTTGTTGTTGTTGTATTAATAACCATACCCCCACTCTAACCAGTGGTTAATGTCACTGCCATATTACACAATAAAAATGCAAATACTGTAAAACACTTGAAGGCATGTCCCATTAGTGAACAATCTCATGATCTCATAACTTTACAAAGCATGGGGCTGTTTTCATGTTCAGTCTATGGCAGACACAGAGAGGTAGGTGCAGCTTCAGTTCATGATCCTTATAAAGTCACCATTATTCAGTCTGTGCAAGGTAGGGTTAGAAGTACAGCTGCTGAGCTGAACACTGGTGCATTACAGATTGAGGAGGATCCTGGGATACTTGACACAGGCCAATATTATACAATCTTCCAAAATGGGGAGTTGGTGTTGGTAAACTGGTTCTTTAAAACCGATCTGGAGAACAAGACAACGATTGGGGTGCACAAAGCAGTTTGGTATCTGTTTCTCTGCACCTCACAGGGGCACATGGCACAAAGGGGTATGAAGCAACACAGGGCCCAGGCAACTGCTGACGGAGGACTACAGTAAGCAGTGACTGATATAAAATCTGGACTCTGCAGCATAAATATTAGTTTGTCATTTATATAGGTTGAGTAACCCAATTATTCCAGTAACAACAGAATGGAAAGTGTTCTTTAATTTTTTGTAATGATGTACTTCAATTTTTGTAAGAGTACTGCTACTGCATATTCATGTCAACTCCATGATGAAGCCTCATGAACAGCCACACATATAAAATTAAACTACATTGTTAGTGCATTTTTGACAGTGGTGGTGCAAAAAATATTGTTTACTGTTGCTTCAGAATCACCTAAAAAGCAATTCGACACACAATTCTCATCACTAAAAAGCAAGAGCAACCAATAGATGAGGAAAATTTTAATAAGCCATAGGTTATAAAATAATGACTATACAGTAATTAAATAAACTGAATTTACTTATAGAGTCTACTTGCTACAGCCTATGAATAACTAATAGTCTTCAAATGAATACAAGCCTTTCAATAGGTTTTTTGAATCAGACACTTCTTCATATTAGGTTGTCAAAAAATGCAACAAGCCAAGATTACAAGCACTATGCTGTTATAATTGATAAAATTCATACATTTTAGTAAAAAATATAAAAGTATTGATGAACACCAAGGAAAATGTTGTCATAATTACTGGCATTAATGAAAAGCTGGTGTTGATATGATGGAGGATGGTGCTAAAGATGGCACAGAAAAATGAGAATGTAAAGGCAGATAACCCATTGGGATTAATAAAGTATCTATCTATCTATCTATCTATCTAACCCTGCTGGACCTGTATGCCTAACCACCACTGTAGCAAGCGGCAAATCCACCAAATAACTGGTACATAAAATGTAATTTATGTGTTAAATGCACAGGTAGATGCAGCACTGTATAGAAGTGATTTTTCTTTATTAATACTTTCACCCATAAGATTTATCTTGTCTTTATACACACAAAAGTACAAGGTCTAGGGAAAAAACACTATAAAACAAGATTAAATAAAAACCAAGAAAAACATCTTTACATAAATAAAACCTTGCTAGAACATACTGGTTAGAGAAGAAGGGGTCATTAATGGAATTGTACCATCTATTGAACTAATTTTTGCAAATAAGATTTGAATAACATTGTATGCACCCTCGTAGACACTAGGACAGTTACTTTGTTGGAGGTCATTCAGCCTTTGAGTGTTTCTCTGAACCAAGCTAGGTGGACACATCTGGAGAGCTAAGACATGAGCCCACACTCCTTGTGCTGGTGAAACCGGCCACAGGTCCATCACCACTAAGCGGCCTTGATCTTGCTGTTGGTGTTTCCTTTGACAGGGCTTTAACCTTTGGTCATGACATTTCTAAGATTTTAAAAGTCTGATTTCTCTATCTTATAAACACAGGAAAATTAAGATGATTTCTTAATTTACAAAATCTTGAAAGTTTATTAATTTTCATAAATAATGCAGGATTAACCACCGTCCTGCTTTATGGGTGGATTGTTCAAATTGTTCACTTAATACTCTACAGTTATTTAAAAACACAACAGCAAGGATCATAAACAGGACTAAAATGCAGGACCATATAATTTCAGTATAAAATAAAAACAAAATCATCACACCAAGAGGGAGAGAAATGACCTCCAATGGTATGGCAGGATTTGGCGAATGCAAACAGCTCAGTAAGCTGATTAACTTTGCTATGGTATTTTTCCACATCCTAGCCCGTATCAGCAACATCATACCCAAATACTTTAATAACTTCCGTATGTGCTTCACACTAGAAGGTTTCACATCAGGATGGTAACAACTGAAAGTGGACATTACCATTAGATGTTCAATCTCTCCTATTTTTTCCTCGTGGCTACTTTTGAAATAATCCTCATCAGAAACCAGGGAAGTAGTTGGAGGCCCTAAATTACCACTGGGTGAGAGACTCCCTCCATTGAAAAGTTATATGGATGATGTAATAAGCATCTTTCAGACTACCATATATAGCATAGTTCCTCAAAACAACTGGATGAGTTCATTGGAAGTATATGAAATATCTGTATCAACAGTTAGCAGAATGAACAGCATTGCCAACAACTATATTGGAAATGGTTGGGCCTGCCCCACTGACTCAGGCCTCTTTGGTTAGAAAACGCTGCAACTTCTGCTAAAATCCATTTGCCTCAGATACAAGCAAGAAAAAGCAAATCTCATCTGAGAGCTAAAGGAAATCCATTGATCTGCTCATGAAGAAAGCAAAGGTGATCGTTCATACTGGCCACAAGTGGTTGAGCGCAGGAGGAAGAAGACCAAGCCAACAGTAAGCTGCAGCACAGGGAGATCCAATGGAGAGTCGAGGCAGGTCACCCTGGTTTGGGCTGGGGACCAACCATGCAGTGTTGGTCCAATGCCAAAAGGGAAGCAGAGGAATACCACGGGTGTGAAGTATGTCACCAGAGTGAAGCAAGAGCACTACCTAGTGAAAGCATTGTCACATGGAGCCCAGATGTGATGGAAACCACCATTAGCAGAGGGGATCCATAAGACCCAGCAAGCACGGCTCAGCTTCTTCGTTAGGCAACCAACGATGCCCTACCATGCCTCCTTACCCTCTGCTAGTGGTTTGGAAGCAGCGGTGACTACCCACTCGGTATCAACATCAATGACAAACCTATAACACATCATCTCAGGATGCAAGACTGTGCTGACACTGGGGAGTTTCAGCTGGCCGCACAACCAAGTCCTGACAAAGCTTCTCAGTTTCTTGAGAGCTACAGGTAGAAGTGAATAACACATTAGATGCTGCAAAACTCAAACACATACAATTCATAAAGCCAGGCAAGAGTATACAAGCGCGGCAAGAAAAGCATCATGCCTACGCACCCCTGGCAAGGCACGGGAAATATACTTGTACATCAGGAGGCAGATGGCTTTTCCCACAGAAATCACAACAACCACCCTCAGGCCAGACATCGTGATGTGGTCAACATAGGGCTGCACGATAACAGAAAAAATGATTATCACGATTTTTTTGCTCAAAATTTTTATCACGATTAATAATGACGATTATTCCTTTGGTAAATGAAGTCTGTGACCAAAGCAGTGTAGCCTCGGCCAGTTATTCACAGATGCTGCCCTAATCATATTAGCTGCGTTGTCCGTTGTGATGCACACAAGTCTTTCTTCCACCAAGCCCCAAGCGGACATCGCTTCTTTGAGGCCCACTGCAATAAACTCCGCTGTATGGTCTTGTGGGAAAAACGAATGTTGCAAAAACTTGCTTTTCATCTCAAACTCGCGGTCAATAAAATGAACTGTCAAGCTCAAATACGGTTCCGCAGTTCTGCTTGACCATAAGTCGGTCGTGGCAGCAAAATATTCAAGGCTGAGCCTGAGAATTTCTCTTTCTATTTCTTTTCGGCATTTCGCATACAGCGAGGGCAGCGCAACATTGGAAAAATGGTTGCGAGAGGGAATGCTATATCTTTTATCAAGTGTTGCGATCATTTTGTTAAACCCCTCACTGCTCACGGTGGTTATTGGACACATATCCTTGGCTATATGGTACGTGATCGCCTCTGTTATTTCCCGGTGTCTTTGCGAGCTAGGCACAGGGCCGCTGCTGGCCAAATGGGTGCCCTAAGCCAGGGGTGGGCAGATTCAGTCCTGGAGGGCCGCAGTGGTTGCAGGTTTTTGTTCCAACCTAGTTGCTTAATTAAAAAACAATCCTTGTCAATTATTTAATTGCATGGCTTGCTAGTGCTTTAACTCTGCCATGTCAGGTCATTCTCATATCCTAGATTTATTTTCCTTTCTAAGGATATCATCCAAATGATTTGAAGTCTAAAACAGATGAGTAATTCTCAGTGCTTCACTTTTTTCTCTTCACTTTCCTTCCAAGTATTTAATTAAACCAAATAGTGCATGATAAGTACACACAGGTGTAATTGAAAACAAGCTAAATGGAGAAATGCTGGTCTCTTTTGTCATTTGCATGGTATTGCTAATTAGGAGCAATTAAAAACCAAGAATACAGCTGTTTAAGACTAAAATAAGCAATAAGGGTTCAAAATCTTAATGAGCGAGACAACTAAAATGAAGCTGAAGTGTTACTTGAGCAATAAGGGCTTCTTATTAAGCAACTGGGTTGGAGCAAAAACCTGCAGCCACTGCGGCCCTCCAGGACTGAATCTGCCCACCCCTGCCCTAAGCAGAAATTTACTTTTGTGCCCCCTCCCCCAAATATTACGGAAGTAAAAATAAAATAATAAAAAAAACACCTACTATAGGGGCCAAAATAGAACTTTATTCAAATAAAAGTAAATACATAAATAAATTGTATCATTTATAAATTACAATTGTAGCTCTACAGCAAAAATACAAACTAAAATTACACTTTAAATAAAACATTTATAATAAATAAAATAAACAATAATAAACTGAAATAAAATCAACACTGTCATCTGCTGGAGCTTTCCAAAGTTCAAAATTTACAAAGGCACACTTCTGCTTTTTCTTGAGGCAAAGTCGTAAATGAGCTCTTCATATGATAAAGTCTTTGCTAATTCAGAGTTGATGCTGACAATTGCCAGACCACTCATGCGCTCTTGTGCCATAGATGAGCGCAAGTACGTTTTGATGAGCTTCATTTTAGAAAAACTTCGCTCAGCAGAGGCAACAGTTACAGGGAGCGTCACTGCTATGCGCAGAGCAATCCAGAGATTTCGGTACAGAGGTGAGGGCGCGCGCGTCATCACGTGTGCTTAGCCTACTCTGCGTTCACCGTAAAATGCAATATATACGTTTATATTTTTGTTTATTTGTATATGTATATTATTAATATTAATTTATTATTATAATATATAAAAACGATTTTTTTTTTTGAGCAGCTGGGATGGTGCCCCCCTGGGAGTTGGTGCCCTACGCAGACTGCGTACTCTGCGTATAGGGAGCGGCGGTACTGGCTAGGCAGATATGGTATTGCGTTGAACAATGTCCCTGATATTGTTGTCTGTGTTGTGGATGGCTGGTAATTTTTTGTTGTTGCTGTTTGTGCCTTCAGTCGTTGAAATTCTTGTACTTTGTGGTGGCTTTTAAGGTGGTTGATGAGGTTTGTTGTGTTACCTTGGGACGTTTGGACGGAACAGGAGCAAAGTTTGCACAAGACTCGTACCTGATCAACATCACATTCCTCGAAATCGAAATAGTTCCAGACAACTGAGTATGACCCCTTTTTAGGAACTAACGATCGCACTTCTGCACGTTGCTCCGCCATCATATATTTATTCTGACTGACTGTTATTGCTGCTATTGACTTCTACTGCTTCAGAAAGCGCTTGCAATCTAGACGCAGTAACGTCATAGTGACGCAGTCCAATCCGTAAACTCAGCCCATAAAAAACAGTTTGGTCTTTATACTGTAAAATCGCGACGATATTTATTAACTGATCGTGGGTCATAAATATCGTTATCATGAGAAAAAAAAGATTAATCGTGCAGCCCTAGGTCAACATCTACACAATATGTCCTTATTATTGAACTGAACATATCCTGGAAAGAAGGAATGGTTAGTGACACACAAGCAGCAAAGATACAAGTACTTGGAATGAAACTACACCACCCAGGATGGACACAAGACTTTTGTCAGCACAGCTACCATCCTACCCAATTGGTAGTGCTGGCATTACCAAATCAAAATAAGGCAAGGCTGCTATAGAGTCAGCAGACAAAACAGAGAGAGCAAATTACTGATTATGGTTACGGAGGAAGGACAGAGTTTGGGGTCAACACTCTATTAATTTCAGCTACAGGGGAAGAGACAGCACGTATGATACATTGCTGTAAACATCAGCTTTCCTTTTAACACCAACCCCCCACCCTCCGCCTACTGACATTCACTATTGCAGTTGTGAAAAAATTGAAGCCTTCATGAAACGAAACTACATGCTTTGATGTGATTGGAACTTCACAGGGGATCTCCCCTTTTTGCTTCAATTAGATCGGGACTTCATCGGTGACACCCCAAACTACTACTTAGACACAATGTGGACTTGATGGCTATCAAGAGGGAAACGGTGCATAACGTGGAGCGATGGAGTGGCACACCAGTGAGGCAAACAATTGTCAAGCATACCAAGGAGGCTGTAGTAAGACGGGGATTTTGAAGTTATCTGCCATTTGCTGTTGGAACCATTCTGATACAGGCACCAAGGTCCAAAAGATGGTATCAATGCTGAAGTCAAAATTATAGTACCGATCCAACACTAGTAAGTACAGAGTTAAGTTCCTTCAGATTAGGGTCTCGTCATTTTATTTTGAGAAGATACTCCTGCCAATACCTTTTTGCCCCACTTATATTTTTCTCCAATGTGTAGGCTCCCTCCTTCACAAACAAATCCTTTAATTGTTTATTTAACTACCAGTTATCCAAAAGCAGGTTTAGGAAGGATCAATGGTGGACCTCATGATGAGCTGTGGAAACACACATGCACATGCATTATTATTTGAGCAACAGCCTTATTGGAAAATGGTGCCTGCTTTGTAGTTTAGTAAACTGTGCCCTACATAACTCAGGAATTATTTCAGTGAACAGCACAACTGGTCCTCCACTTCAGGTAAACAACCATTTGTACTTCACACAGGCTAATCAGCTGCCTTTGCTGACATACGCATACACTCACACAAGCAGACTTAGGATCTCTGCAGCCAGCTGCCTACACCAGACATACAACAAAATAGTGTTTACAAAACTTTAATGAGATTATTGAGTCATCCATCAAGATAATGTGACAGTTAACAAAGTTTAGTCTAGAGAAGACGCCACCTCACAGACGAGCAAGATGTAAACAGGTGACTAAAGTGACTGGGTTTGCCCCCCTTTAACAAGTGGACAGAAGCACATGCCCATTGGTGTTTAGGGAGGTGAACATTCTGTACTGCTTAAGGGACACCTTCCCATTTTAAAATAAGCCTGCATACATCACAATACTTTGCTCATCTCTACCTTTACTAACATAAAATATTCAAGAGCATCAATGCTCCAGAAGATCCTATTAGAAGGTGGTGTTTGGAAGTTGGGAAGCTGCAAAAAATCAGAGGGGTCTCAAGTTGATTAGATTTACATTTGGCACAACCTCTGCATAATGTGTATGTCTAACAAAAGAGCATTTCTGAACCCCAGCAAGCCAGGTAAGGTGAACTGATAACGTGTGCAAGGTGAAGGAAGCAGGGCAAATAACAGGTACTGCTGTGCTTGAACTTGAGCCTGCCTTTGTTTACATTTTGTGAGAAAATGAATAGCATTAGGAGTAGCCAACAAATGCACTGGTAGTTTTGTTAATTGCTAAGGTACATGTCTGTGTGTCTATTATTATTTTATTTTGCTTCCTCTGTTTACACAGTCCGAGCATCACAAACTGAATGGTAAATGTTCTACTTTCAAGATGGTGTCACATATATGTGCAGAAGCTCTGTTAGCTCCCACACACTGACCTTCATAAGAAAAATAAAGCACTGCCAGACACAATTGGATGTCGACACAAAATGCAAAGACATACCACTCAGGCCATCTAATAGGAATTTCTGCGAGACTAGTGTCTTCAGGAATTCAGACAAAGATATGATAGGGCAGATTGTGTTTACCATTAAGCAAGCAGAAGCAGAAGCCGGGTAGCCAGGCAGGACTGTGAATGAAACCAAAGCACAACCATAAAAGATGGGGTTTGCCTTATGTTCTCCTCACTAATGTGTGACTGCTAGAGAATAAGATGAATAACTGAAACTGAGGCTTTCTGTGAAATGTGGAATAGCAGAGAGCTACACATTTATATTTATGTAAACCTGGTTGCACTAATGTATAGCAAACTCTTTCATACAAGTGGACAACATCTTCTAACTGGTGGGTTAAGTCTGCTGTTCAAAGGCACTAAGTACACTAAGCTGTTCCTCTCCTAATTTAGAACTTTTAATTCTAAAATGCCAATTTTTATATCAGCCTGGAGAATTCACTGTTAGCTATCATTGTCATCAGAAGTGACTTTAAACAAATACATCTTGCATGCGTTCTCCTTAACTTTCATTAAAATGCATTTTGTCCAATTTGAGGACAGAAAAGATTACTGCAAAACTTTTGATGCTAAGCCCCTCAACCACTTTCTTTCCACCCGAAACTGAATTACTAAAACAAGCAGAAAAAACAAAAACAGAGGAAGCGTGGAAAGATAAGGCAGTGCTCCAGTAACACTTAGGCAGTACTGCCTGGAGTAAGTTCAAAACAGCGACCACTGAATAAACACAAACTAAAATAGAAGAATATACAGCACCTGTATCTGAATGAGAGGAAACATACTCATGGTAATGTACTGTAACACTGACAGAATAAGGACACTGCCTAATCAGAAGCCATGGAATGAAAAATGAAGTCAATCCAATTCGTAAAGCCTGTAATAGAGCCTTTAAATCTGGCAAAAAGGAAGAACTGAGAGCATCCAGAAGCAAACTCAAAGATGACATCAGCATCACAAAGAACAATGAAAAAAACGAGAACAAAACATTTTCACGGACAATGCAGAACCCACAACAAAATGTGGCAAAATATTCAAGACTTAACACAGGATAAGGGCAAAGTCAATTCCACTAAAGTTCCTTTCAAGACAAGATTAATACCATTTATTCCTCGGCATCATCATCATCATCATAACCATCAGTTTGACTGCCATTTGCCAAGCTTACCCAGGTTAGCCGGTTGACCACAATTGCTTTTTTTCCTTTCTCTTTGATCCTTGGAATTCTTAAAGGGGAGACCTTTTGTGTCATCCAACGCCACCTGAAGCCACATCTTCTTCGGCATCCCTCTTGACTTCATCCTCACCACCTCCATCACAGTGTATTCTACCTTACCCAATTACCCTCTAGCGTTTGCTATAAATGCTCAAAGCCTCTTTGTTAGTTTCTCCTCAGTACACCTACCTTCTTCTCTTAACTTGGCATTGTTTTCTTCTTACTCCAGGATACTCCACAAGTCCATCTGATTATTCTCATCTCTGTTTTTACAACTTTGCTACAATTTCTTTCACCACCCATTTTTCACTCCCTTAGGGTATATTACTCTTCCTCGTACAGTTATCATAAGTTTTCCCTTTAATGAGTAAGAGGCTACTTTAGAAGTGAGAATGGAGGACAACACGATGTTGCACGCAACTATTTCCATTGCTTTACCAAACTCCAGAATCTTCTCACCCTCGGTACTCCTTGTAATGAAGCTTACGCCCCCATGGACACTCTCATAATAACCATCAGCACTTGCTCCAACATGCCCATTCAAGTCACCACTCATCAATTTTAATGTCTTAATTTTTTTTACCAGTTATGTCTCGTGCCCATTGCATTTACTATATATATTGATTTTTTTTTTTTTTTTTGCTTTTAAATGTCACGGCCTGGTTTTAGTAATTTTTGGCTGCTGTGCCATTATTGTCGTCATATGTTTCTGCACCAGTGGGAGAGGCAACAATATTTTCCATTGTACTTTGTGGCACAAAGAATTTGAATTGAATGAATGAATGTTTAAGTAATTAAGTGTCTCTTTGCTCACATGAGTCACTGAGGGAACCCAAAAAACTCTTCAGGTACACAGTTTGATGTACAGCTCTGCCTTTAAAAAAGGACTTTTAAAGATTATAAGGGGTAAACACACTGCACAACAATTTTTTTTTTTTTTTTTTTTATATATAAAAGTCCTGAAAAGTTTTTGCTGATTGTGACAGGAACCTACTAGGTATGCACAAATATAGTTTTGGTTTTATTGCATCACGAAGGAACTCTGAGAAATAGACATTTATATGTTTACTGACAATAACATATTTAGTCACGTTTATGTTTCGCATAAGCTATTAAATTCTTTTGTATTCAATGTCTGGTGCATCACGTTGCAGTGTCCAACAGTAGCCAGCAAGCATTGATGGATTCCAGTTGCCCTGGTATTGTTTCTCCATCGTAGCAATGTCCTGGTGAAACCTTTCACCATGTTCGTCACTGACAGCACCGAGATTTGCAGGGAAGAAGTCCAAGTGTGAGTGGAGGAAATGAATCTTGAGTGACAAGTTGCACTTATTTGTCTTGTATGCTTTGAGAAGCTTGTCTACCAGCTGAATGTAGTTTGGGGCTCTGTAATTGCCCAGAAAATTGTCAACAACGTCTTTGTAGGCTTTCCAGGCAATTTTTTCCGGCCCAACTAACAAATCTTCAAACTGCTTGTCACTCATAACATGTCTGATCTGGGGGCCAACAAAAATGCCCTCTTTGATCTTGGCGTCAGTTATTCTTGGGAACATCCATCTTAAATAACAAAAACCTTCGCCTTCCTTGTTCAGTGCTTTCATGAAATTTTTCATGAGTCCCAGTTTTATGTGAAGAGGAGGCAAAAATATTTTTGCTGGGTCAACAAGTGACTCATGTGCCACATTTTTCTGTCCTGGAACTAACTTTTTACGGAGTGGCCAGTTCTGTCGAGAATAGTGCGACTCTTTGGCATGGCAGTCCCATTCACAAATGAAACAACAGTACTTTGTATAGCCGAGCTGCAGTCCTAGAAACAGAGGAATGACTAAGATCTCCACAGATATTCCAGTTGTACCTGCTATACTGGACGTGCTTCAGCAACAGTTCCATATTCTCACACGTTTCTTTCATGTGTGCTGCACAGCCAACAGGTACTGAAGGATAAACGTTGCCATTGTGTAGCAGAACAGCTTTCAGGCTTAACATTGACGAATCAATGAAGAGATGCCACTCTTCCGGGTTGTGATCACAACCCAAGGCCGAGAACAATCCTTCAATGTCACAACAGAAACAGAGACTATCGATTTGTGTAAAAAATTTGGTTATATCATGATGTCGGCCTTGAAACACAGAAATCTTCATACCTGGTGACAGCAAACACTATTCCTGCAGTCTCAATCCCAGCAGCTCGGTTCTTGCTTTTGAGAGACCCAAATCTCTGACCAAATCGTTCAATTTGGACTGTGTTATCAGATGTGGATCGCCTGATGAGCACGGTTCAAAATCCGGGTCAATGTCACTGTCAGTACCCTGCATTGCAGTTTCTTCATTTGGTTCGTCTAAGGTCCAATCCTCTGGTGGTTTCGGGATTGGAAGGCTGTCGTCATGTGGCACGGGTCTCATTGCTGAAGGCAGATTAGGATATTCAATTGACTTCTTGTTTTTGGCAGAGAAACCAGACACATTAGTCAAACAGAAGTAACAGTTCGTCACATGGTCTTTCTGTTCTCACCATATCATCGGAACAGCAAACGGCATCGTCTATCGAGTGCCTCTGAACCAGGCTCTCAGACTGACAGCATATGTCGCACAGCAAATGTGAGGCACCCATTCCTTGTCTTGATCACCAATTTTGCAGCTGAAATACAGATGATGAGCTTTCTTCACAAGAGCAGTCATCCAACGTCTCTGAGGCGCAAGTGTATATTCGCCACAGATATAGCAGAATGTATCGTGGCTGTTACAACATTGACAAGACATATCGCCCGACACCAAAACGTCTATAGCATCAAGCTTACTTACTGTTATATTGCTACAGATACTATACTTTACTATACTGATACTATACATACACACTGACTATCTATATTAACCAAATGAGCAGGATCGGTGCATGTAAGACACCTTTATAGCATGCCGAGACAGTGTCAAGCTCGTTCAGACCTGACCAGGCATGCCCTGGGTGTCAACATCCACAGAACAGCTTCCAACCTGGCCTAATTCCATGCCTGGACATGCCCAGGCTGCACAAACCGTTGTTGATAAGTCACTTACGGGAGTGAAAATGTTTGGATACAAATATAAGAAAAAAACATGACAAAACTGAAGATTTCTCTGAAATGGTACTTGATGGGTACATTTTGATGTGATATTTGTGATCAGCACCCAAAAATCTATAAGAAACACCCAACAGTGTTCAAGAAGCAAAAACTTTGTTGTGCAGTGACATCAATGAAGCTCCAGTTTGAATCTGAATCACAATGAAAATATGGCCCAATGTCGAGTAGAGTAATCAAGTCTAGGAAAGTATTCATTTTCAAACACACTATTCTTGTTCCTTAAGTAAAATAAAAAAAAAATCACCAATACATCCATCTATCCATTATGGTGTTCCATAATATTCAGGGCTGCGGTGGTTGGAAGCAGTCCTTGTAGCAACCAATTCTAGATGGGCTGCCAGGTTACTGCAGGGTCCACTGACACAAACACTTATGCTTACGCTTGCTAATGGACGGCTATTTTAAGACCTCAAATACCCTAACATTCTTCTGGAATGTGGGAGGAAAACTGGAGTATTTGGGGAAAAACAGAATGTTACATAACCAGGTTGGGATTCAAGGCCAGAACTCTGGGGCTATAAGGTTTCAGCAGTAACAAACTGTATCATCAGGTTGCCCACAACACGGTTGAAAAAGAGGAAAAAAAAAGCATGACTGACTTCTTTTTAAACATATACAGAATGTATGCTTAAGACATTAACTTCAACAAAGGACCTGAAACAATATCAAATTCACCCTTCGCTTAATCCAACTCAGGCCCCGCACCCAAAGCCCTATCTCAGCAGAACCAGGCACAAGACAGGAATTAGCTGTGAACAGGGCACCCGTCTATTTATTGCAGGTCCTCAATCAATGTGTTAAATTACATTTATTTTTGATATACACGTTTTCATCTGTAATCAATACTTTGCTCTTCAGTCTAATTAGCTTAGGCCTTAAAATTCCTAAGGGCAAAATGAGTAGTTGTGGAACAGATGTCTCAATTCATTATTCAAATAAAGTTTCAGTGGAGCATCTGTATGAACATCACATGTAAAGCTTTACTGTGCAATGAGAAACTTTAAAGAACTACTGCAAAAACTCAACTGAAACTAGAAGGATCAACACAGCAGATGTTGTCAAATAAAGTAAATGAAAGAAAATAAATTATGGTTAGAATACCCGAGAAGTAAAAAAGTATGAGAAACAATTTCTGTAAGTAGATTTTGCAAATCTTACGACACCAAGCTGTGGTATCCTGAATCCCCATATCATTCAAATCATGGTATGACAAGGGGGCTCCGCCCCCTGCTCGCTTCGCTTGCCTACCCCCGGCGTTTTGAACCCGTGCCCGCTGGGCAGCCACGTGTGAGGATGACACACGTTTAATACGGAGCGTTCGCCCGTGTCACTCTGGGGCCCCCACTGTTAATACGGAGCTCCGTCCGTACTATTATGCGGTGCATTGTGGACTACTGCGGACCCCGTAGTGTTTCCCGTTTCAGTTTGTATCTCGGTCAGTCGAGCTTTTGTTTTTGAAGCTTTTGAATTCCGGTCTTCATTATCTGTAACCTGCTGTCCATGTGTTTGGCCCCCTCGTTTAACCTGTTTATGACGTTTTAGTTTGCTTTCTACTCTGTCTTTCATTTCTGATCTCGCTTTACTCTGCTTTTGTTTCAATGACACCTGGTGTGTGGTGAATATATTTTCCCTTTTTCGAGTAATAATTTTCATTTGTTTGCGATACTGTGATGTTTATCGTACTGTTAATAATGCATCACTGTAATTTGATTCACCTATGCTGTATAGTTTGGACGTATGAGGATGACGTATGTTTAATACGGAGCGTTTGCCCGTGTCACTCTGGGTCTCCCCACTGTTACTACGAAGCTCTTTCCGAACTATCATGTGGTGCATTGTGGAGCACTGCGGACTCTGTAGTGTTTCCCGTTTCACTTCGTATCTCGTTTAGTCAAGCTCTTTCTTTTTGGAGCAGTGCCTGCCTGGTCTGTGGCATTTCAGACGCACGTTGTAGGAGCCTGCGTTCATTAATTATATCCAGGCAGGCGCGTGTTTGTATCTCGGTCACTCGAGCTGTGTAGTGTTGAATCCGTGCCTGCTTTGCCTACGCAGTTTGAGACGCGCGTTGTAGGCATCCACGTTCATTAGATCTGTCCACGCGGGCTCGGTGTCGAAGCTGTGTTAGTTGTTGAGCTGTTTGGTTTTGGAGCCGAGACAGTTTTGCTTCCGCGGTTTCAGATGCGTGTCTGTACCATCTCGGGTTTGATGTATGAACCTTTGTGGACTCCGTAGTGGGTCCTGTTTCACTCTGGGGCGGGATGTTGACTCCTCTTGTTTTACTATGTCTCCTCCTGCTTCATGCCTAGGTTTTTTTGAAGCTGTTGCATTCCAGTTTTCATCATCTGTAACCCGCTCTCCATGTGTTCATCCCCGTTCTTTAATCCCTTTATAAAGTTTTACTTTGTTTCCTACTCTGTGTTTTATTTCTGACCTCGCTTTATCCTGCTTGCGGCATGTCAGACGGTTCGTAGTCTTTCTCGTTTTACTCTGGGGAGGGGGGCTTTGTTCTGTAACCTGATCTCCATGTGTTTGTCCCTGTTCTTTAACCTCTTTATGACGTTTTACTTTGTTTCCTACTCTGACGGTTCGTACTCTTTTTGCTCTGGTGCGGGGGGGGGCGCTTTGTGTGGCACTTGCGCACTATGTCTTTTGCGTCCACGGGCAGGTCCCTGCGTCCATATCCGGTTTACCATTCTCGTTTAGTAATATGGATGTGTCTTTCCATGTGTATCGCAAATATCAACATTTAAGTCTTAAGCAACAACTAACTAGTTGGCACCTGTCACAGGCCACCGGTGGATGCTGATACCCTGCTAGAAGTCAGGACCGACTGGGACCAAAAGTATTAATAAAAGTAAGTAAAAGGTTGTCGGATTTTATTCCTTAAAATGACACACAGTTCATGGTGGAAAAGGTTACAGTGCAAAATACTTAAAAATAACTACATACATACATACATACATACATACAAAGTAACTCAAAATCAAAAAAAAAAAATTCGCAAGTGGGAAAATCAAGGCTAAAAAAATTCTCCCAGCTTGCTATATACTAAACAAAATGTTCCTTAAATGAATGGCTCTTCGCATGCTAAATGTACAAGGAAATAGGTCATTTACCAGCTTCAAAATCCATAAGCAGAAACAGACTTTTCAAAAGCCCAGCAAGCAAAGCAAAAAGATAAACCTTATCTCAACAGAAAGAAAAATCAGGAGCCTTTGCTGGCATACAGGGTGTCTCTGTCCCAGAAAGAGCAACTAACATTTATCAGAGTGGAATGACCAGGTTTATGTAGGCTGACCGAAAACCTGCAAATATTTAAATAACAGCTTCTTATAAAAATGGTGTGCAGCAGGGAATCTCTGAATGCACAATGTGTTTGACCTTGATGTGAATGGTCAGAGAATCACACTGGGTTCCACTCTTGTCAGGTAAGAACAGAAAAATGAAGCTACAGTTGGTGCAGAGTCACTAAAAATGGACTATTACACATTGGGGAAAAAAATTACTTGAGGTCAATTTTTGCTGTCCCATGCAGATGATTGATCTGAATTTGGTAAAACTTCATGAAGTCACATAGAATATTGGCTTGCAGAATGATTTCATAGCCCTCATTAGGCCTCTTAATTCCAGTGTAGTGTCATCTGAATGTCCCAGTGTACCTAAGCATTGTTGCTGACAATCTGCATCCCTTCATGCACAGAGTCATTCCTTTTTCAAAAGGCCATTTCCAGTAGGCTGTGCTGTGCTGTCATAAAACACACTCGTATCATCTGAAACTGACTATGAACGTGACAGTGGCTTCCATTTGCCCCAGATGTCCACATAGTGTCTATATCTCAATCTAATAAGACTACCTTTGGGATGAGTTGGAATGAAAGGTTTGCAGCCTCAATAGGTGGCCAAAATCTGCAGGAGCCATACAAAGGTATCAAGTCAGCACAGACCAAAATTCCCCTAAGGAATGTTCCTTTTTGTCAAATTCGTGCTTCAAAGAGTTCAGGCTCTTCTGACAGCAAATCTGGTTCTGATCAGGTGCTACATAGGTGGAACCTAATGACATGCCCACAGAGGAGAGATGCTGGAAAAGACTACCACCTGTTTAGAATCAGCTTACTAGGGTATTTAACTTCTTATTTTTCAAAATATTGAACAAAAAAAACCAACACAATTTCTCATACTTGGAACCTCTCAGTTTTCTTTTTTGGAAGCACTGCACAAATGGGGCACTGCTGTGTTAAAAGATGAATTATGCCTATTCATTAACTCTCAAGCTAGCCTTAGAACAGCAAAATTTAAAATATTGAGATGTATATTGTTGGTTGGGCGGCACGGTGGCGCAGTAGGTAGCGCTGCTGCCTCGCAGTTAGAAGCCTGGGTTCGCTTCCCGGGTCCTCCCTGCGTGGAGTTTGCATGTTCTCCCTGTGTCTGCGTGGGTTTCCTCCGGGCGCTCCGGTTTCGTCCCACAGTCCAAAGACATGCTGGTTAGGTGGATTGGCAATTCTAAATTGGCCCTAGTGTGTGCTTGGTGTGTGGGTGTGTTTGTGTGTGTCCTGCGGTGGGTTGGCACCCTGCCCGGGATTGGTTCCTGCCTTGTGCCCTGTGTTGGCTGGGATTGGCTCCAGCAGACCCCCGTGACCCTGTGTTCGGATTCAGCGGGTTGGAAAATGGATGGATGGATATTGTTGGTCATGAAAACAACTGCAAGTATTACGATTATTGATGCTCCAATTAATTTTTTTCTTATTTTAAGGTTTATACAGATCACCAATGTCATGCTACTAGAATTACCAATTTCGATTTGTTTTCTTTATACATTTATTTTTGTTTCTTTACACTAAGCTCCTACATAACTACCCATGTAAAAGCCTTATGTTTTACATTAAAATGCTATTTTTATAATCAAACTACAGAACACAGGTTTTGCCTGTTCATTTTTATTTTCTTGTCCTCAAGCTTGAATGTACAATGTAGGTACCGTTTTACAGATGGTCCAAATGATCAGATGTAAAATTAAAATGTCCTACCTTTATCATCATAAGGACAAATCCAGCATAGTTGAAAAGTATTCTTAAAGAGTGAAGACCTACATAGTAAACTGCCACTCCAAGATGGACTGCAATGCTCTGTACAGAGTCAAGACGTTTACGAGTGTAATCAGTGATTCCAAATTAGCATCAAGAAGGCAGATACATTGCTCATTTAGTTTAACAAATGCAATTCTGTTCAAAGATGACTGATTTGGTTGCAGTCTTGACATTTTTTTTTATATATAATTTTCTGCCTGCATAAAGCAGCCCAATAAAAATGTCCAATTACAGCTCTCAAATTCCACCTCCTTAGAGGGTTAAATATTGCAGTGCAAGGAAGATTTACAAGTTGTTGCTCTGTTTCTCATTCCAAATAATTCTTTAATTAGATGGCACTTAAAGGAATCTAGTTTAATTAATCATCTAGCTTTTACACTGGTTGTGTGGCCACAAAGACACTACACTCTGCAATGCATACTTCCTACAATTCACCTTCTTTGAAAAGACCCCAGGTGCACGTTAGTTGCCCTCAGAAGCAGAGGCCCGATTTGCATTAAAATGACTACAGCCGCATATCCAAATGATGTACAGTACTGCATGTCTGTTTCACTCACCTCTGAGCTGCAGAATGGGCTTCACATAAAAAGGTGAAAATGACACAGAGCTTGGTTATGGCAACGTTGGGGTCCTTCTATCCACTGATGCTACAATGCGTGAAGACTACATTCATGAAACATCTGTTATTGCACTTACAAAGGGCTTGGCTTTCATGAGACCAAGTGGGCAGCTTGAATTAGTCGCTGACATTTCCTCAGGTCCCAATTATTCCTGGAACTGTATCAAAGCTGGAGTTTCAAGACAGGCATTAAAATTCAACTCTGAACTCATAAAGCAGGGACTGTAAGTACAAAAGCACACTATTTTGGATTACTTAACAATGCTGACGTTAGAATTTTAAATGGCAGATATTTTCCTTCAAAGCTCTGATGATTTTGCACGCATTTTTGTGAATGATGATGAATGAGATGTTTATCTATGATGGGGTGATTCTGATTGCCTTTTCGTGAAGTCATTTCACAAGATAATTGATTATCCTGAAATGACAACTTTAATCCAGTTTCATGATCAACAAAAACCAGAGAAAAATCAGGTCCACCAGTCCAACATGCAACATCACAAAAAGGCTATACAAATGATGCTGTTGATGGTGGCAAGATGGTAGGGGGAAGCCCAAAGAAATTTCACCATATGAGAACCAGTGGATTCTGCAACATGCCATCACAGTGATGATCGGAACACTTTCCACCAAGTTATTGTCAGTGTCCATGGATGACCAGACTAACACTTTTACCATGTCTATGTTGTTGTTTGTAATGATTCCTGAGAAAAAGTTTTAATCTCACATTTTCATGGAGAATGGAGATAATAAAGTTTCGGAAATAAAGGACTTCAAAACCATGTTCCCATTTCAACATGCTTCACTTTCATGTACTACTATGATTTTACAGTATTTAATATTTTTTAGGAAAAAATGTATGAGGTTTAGATGCTGTGAGCATACAGCTAGATAATAATAAATTGTATTTATACAAAGTGCCTTTCTAAGCACTCAAGGACACTGAACAAAAATAAATAAAAAAAGCACATTATAAACAAAACTTAAAACATCAGAAAATACAGAAAATATAAAAATTAAAACCAAACAAAACCACTGTAATCATAAAGAAAAAGTCATTTTAAACAGATGTTTCAATATTCCTGAGCTTAGTAGGTAGTGAGTTCCAGAGCTTGGGAGCAGACCGGCTGAATGCTCTGCTCCCATTGGTGGTTAGACGGGTGAGAGGGACAGTCAGATGGATGGAGGAAGAGGATCTAAGGTTACAGGAGGGAATGGCAACATGAAGAAGGTCACACAGATATGGAGGGACGAGGTTATGAATGGCCATAAATGTAAACAGCAGAATTTTAAAATCAATTTGAAACTTAATCGGGAACCAATGAAGCTGCTGCAAGACCGGAGTAATATGGTGAATACACAGGGTTTAAGTAATGATGCGAGCAGCGGAATTCTGGACTAGCTGAAGCTTAAGGAGAGATTTATTAGAGAGACCAAAGAGGAGTGAATTGCAATAGTCCAGACGAGAAGTAACAAGACTGTGAACAAGAACGGCAGTGGTATGGGGACTAAGGGAGGGGAGGATGCAATTAATATTACGTAGGTGGAAGTAAGCAGACTGAATGATGTTATTAATGCGAGATTGGAAAGATAGAGTACTATCAAGGATGACATGTATAAATGACATGTGTATTACGTAATACAAGTAACTTAAGATATTTTAATGTTTGAGAATGTTTAGTGTTGGCCCCCAGTGAAGCCCATGCATTCAGAAATACTGTTATTTCCATTTTCGATGAAAAAATTCAATTTAATGTTTTTACTCAGCCATCACTACAAACAACAAGTAACAGATAAAAATTGATTTTGGGTAGAGTGCTCCTTTAAGGCTTTAAAACTGTTAAGTGGATTTTTTATATGATGTAAAGCTGTACACCGTGGCAACTATCAAATTCACCAAGAGAAGCAGAATGCAATAGATGGATGGATAGATACACTGCAATAGATGGATGGATAGATACACTGCATAAATAAACATCACAGAAAAGATGAAAAACAGCATTACTGATTCAAACTGGTAGCTTTGATTAATACGAATCTACATGTATTTCTATAATTTGAATAGAGATGAACTAAAATTCTATTTCAGTTCAATGTTGCTAGCTTTTACAGAGGAGTACAGTGTCTGGATGAGAGTTTTAATCTTGGCAAATTAGGAATACATCAGATTTCCACTTCTGTTGTCAGTGGGAAGCAGTTTTCTGTTTAGAAGATGCAGGCACAAAAGAGCACTAGGCAACGATGAGAGAAGAGCAGCTGATCACTTTCATGCTGATTTTAGAAGGGATTCCATTTTTGTGTATTTTCCTTTTTGTTCATGTTTTATATACTGTATACTTACATTATCTATTGATATTCAAAGCAAGGGAGCTCTTAAGACACTTAATATGTATCCATTTTTTTTATTTTTCAGCTTATAAGGCCTGAATGGTGTCAAAGTGAAGCAAAGGGTGAAAAGCAGGAAGCGATTGTAAAAGGTCTACAGAGCAATTCATATGGGCAAATGCAGAATTCTCCATAGCTATTTCCATCCCTGGCAGACTAAAACACAGTTACTTACACACTGTGACCTCTGGACCAATGAAAGACTACCATTATGAAACGCCCGAGATGCTAAGAATATCCTCCACACATAACTGACGAAGACCAGAGCCAAACCAGAAGCACACACTACAATATTCACACACAAAGAAGAACAAAAGACTAAAACTGCATTGTATTAATGCTTCCTTTTCCAGGCAGTACACTACAATGAACTACAATGTCAGGTTCATTTCCTGCTTCCAACCACCTGAGCAAGTCCCTTAACCTGCCTGAATGACAAGCGTCCTTATAAAGTGCCTTCATTTAGTGTTTGCTGTGTAAGTTAAAGATTGCTTGTTCTGTCATCTGTAAGAACTTGCTTTTTTCTTGTATCCAATGAGGAGCAAAACAGCCAGATTTAATTTCACACACAGTTTTGCAAGAGTGATGTTCAAGACTGCCAATGCACAAACAGAGCAGGAAAACAGTTCCAGACAAGGACGAAACACCTTTATCTGTGTGTCAACTGTGTTAATATTGCTGTCTCATCACTACTTGTATCATTATTTATAACCTTTCTACAATTCACAGATATGATCCAATTAACAATGCAGTCAACACAATGAGCAGTAAATAATAAATAATCAGTATGTCACTGTGAATTATTAATTTAAACAAACATATATGCTGTATTTTGCTATATAAAAACATAAACAAGGTTTGGATTTACACATACATATACAAATATGTATCTGGTAATCCAAAAAAACACTTTATGTAATGCAAACACTATAAAAGAATGATTTATTTATAGGCTTTAAGACAATGTCCTTTTGAAGTGCTGACATCCAGAAACAAACAGCACAATTAAGATGGACCCAGACGTCAAACACAACTAAAGATTCTCATTATAGAGGGACAAGAAGTAATGCTTACAGCAACTGCAAAGTTTATTGGTCTAACTTTTCCAAATGATGTAAGAATAAGATGATCAGCCACCGCTCCCTTAAGTGTCTACTTTGGACACACCATGAAACAGCTATGTAACTGACTAAAAATTAACCCATGATCCATTTTTTTTGTGGTGGACAAGAGACCTGTTCTGATAGTGTACTGCTTTTCAGTGATGTAAACTAATACAACAAGTCAAGATAAGTGCTGTTTTTTTTTAATGTTCTGTAGCCTATTTTGAAATGTAGTAATAGTTCCCAGTTGGCTGGATATAAATAATCTGCTTGTCATTATTGACCTTTGAAGACAGACTGAGTTACATTTACAGGTCAATAAGAAGTAGACCAATTTAACATATGACCAGATACAAGTGGTTTTTCCTCTCAACTGCAAAAAAATAAAGGTTTAAGGTTAAATATAACTGACCATCATGTACTGTATGTTCTCCGTAGCCACTTTCCAAAGGTTTCTTTAAAGTGACATGGTCTGTTCCAACACTGACTTCCTAGAGATATCTCACAGTCTGGTTGGTTTATTTACAACATGCAATATTGATGGCTGAGTAGATAAGGTCCATAATTTATTGAAAGAGGTTAAACCAACTTTTGCTTATTCAAACCACTTTGCCACTTACACCTCACATAGTTACTGAAGTGCTCAATCTTCTAACCATGACCAACTTTTGTGAGAGAGGTGTGTGCATTGCAACAGGTACACACGTCGTAAATGTAGGGAGGACGGTCTTTGCGTGTGTGTGAACTGTTAACATTTGAATGTGATGATTGCATATAGCGCTGAACTGACCTCTCTGTACTATTGTTGCCCTGCATGTCCTGGAGTACAAAAGAAACAGCAACATGTGGGGACTGGAAAGATCGAGGGGGAAAAAAATGCAGTGTTATGCGAATGACTATGAATAATATGAATAATGTTGCATCCGTGCCACAATGTTTTCCTAAATATACTATACAGGTCATAAAATGAATAATTCCAAACATCATATATACCTACGTCTCTGCTTTTTTTTTTTTTTTTGACATCATAGACCATAAGGTTCATACTAATTCAGTGTAAGCAGGAACACTCAATAAAACTGAATAAAAAAAAAATCAAGTGACGGTGAGATACGAAGCAGGCAGATTTACCAGCGTTTGTGTGTCAGCTTTTATCCCTCCAGATCAGAGAATGTCCAGTTCCATTGCCTCAAAACACCACTCAGATCTATAGTTATTCCATCCATCCATTTTCCAATCCACTGAATCCGAACACAGGGTCACGGGGGTCTGCTGGAGCCAATCCCAGCCAACACAGGGCACAAGGCAGGGAACCAATCCTGGGCAGGGTGCCAACCCACCGCAGGACACACACAAACACACCCACACACCAAGCACACACTAGGGCCAATTTAGAATCGCCAATCCACCTAACCTGCATGTCTTTGGACTGTGGGAGGAAACCAGAGCGCAGTTTCAAATAAAAACTAACAGCGTCAGATCCCTAGGGTGGTAGTATGTATCGCGATCGTGACTGAGAGAATAAAAGTGAAAAAAAAAAAAGGTAACTTTCACATGTCCTATTAACGTACACCGTCTGTTACAGCCGCAAACCAAATGTATGTGTGTATTGTATAATATTAACAATAAGAGCAGCTCACTACTGAAAACGGCAAATATAGGAGTGAGCGAGGATCGAACCAGGGACTCTTGATTACAAGTCAGCAAATCTTACCACTATGCCTTGGAAGCTGTTATATCGTCCTTGAACCTTTTGTGAAAGTTTTTATTTGATCTTTGGACTTCAGGCTTCACACATTATATAGTTTATGCCAACATTTTGTCATTTACTTCTGTTTTAACAATGTGTTTACACAGATTATTATAGAAACGTAACACACATGAAATGCATGTGTTCCAAATAACGATCTATTATTTCCACTCTAAAACTCCAGCACTTCACTCCCAGATAATCAATCAAGGCATGAGCTGGGAGAACTTTGTGAACATTCTGCAACGGTAGGGGGATGGAATAGAAGGCTGCTTGTGTTAATCGGCACATTTACAGGACAAAAGACGCTGAGGGAGAGGTGCAAACTGATTTAAGGTGGGCCAGATCTACAAGTTTTTTTGTAGGCTCTGGTAATTCTAGTGTTAAAAAGTGAATTAACCACTAATTCTCCACAGGACAATAATAAATAATAGTGACCCAGAAACTTCACTAATCATAATACAAGTTCCATAAGACAGTAAAAACATTGATTCATCACAAAAAAGCTAGATGTTTCTGAAAGCAGACTGACTTCAACCAGCCAAAAGCCTCACTCATGGTCACCAAGTCAAGTTCAAGTTCATTGTTGTCTCCACAGTGGAGTAAAACTCTTGTTTGTATATCTTTTCAAAATGTTGACGGTGATACAATACCAATAAAATGACACAATGTGTTGGACAATAATTTGACTTCCTTTTTAGCATATTTTTGGCAAAACAAACATGAAACAAGAATACTAATATAATTGTATACATAAAACTTGAAATGAAATGTAAAAAGTGTGCCCTTGAACACAGGTACCTAGCGTGTTTCTTCTTTTACAACTACTAACTTGTTCACCATACCTCATTCATAACATACCAACTAGTTCACTGCATCACAGACAATAATGATTACAGCTCTAGTGCCCTATACAGAGTTTTGCTAGAAATAAAAAATCTCTACTTATGAAGTGCACTGTAATCCGAGAGCTTTAAAAACATCTCTGCTAAAAATCACAGGGAACTGAGCCTTCAGAGACTAACTAAGGATTTACCTCCTACCAATGCTTTGTAGGCTAATAGGATTCACAAAGACACCTTTATAAAAAGGCAGTGCCACAGATAAAAAAGGTTGTGGACCTCTATGAGCTGCAGATGCTGGCAGCTGCCATTGTCAACGGAGCCAAGAACTCAAAAATTAATTTATGTAGTGAAGAAACATTCCTCACTAATTGCAGTGCCCCACATATTATTCTTGCCTCCTTCTTTGACCGTCTACTCTGAAAAGGCAGAGCTTTTACTATACTAATAAATATATGAGGCAAAGGAGTGTGTCTGGTCAAAGATTACTTTTAATCATCTGCTAATCAAAACTTGGATAAGTCACACACACACACACACACACACATCTTAAAATAGGAGACTGCAGAAAAGTCCCACTCCATGGGAACCTTAGAATAGCAGAAGCAGCTCCAAGCTGTCTTCCATTCTGCTTCAAGTCAGCCCTGCTTAGAGGAAAACAGACAAACTTGAACAAATGAACACCAAGTGTGCAAAGGGACTGAAGTTTTAGTCTAACAGAAAGCATGTTTACCAAATAATCAAAAGGAAATAATTAATTATAACGGTCTGACCAAAGCCACAATTAAGTCAGTCAACATCAATGAGCACTTCTGAGAAAATCAAGAAAACCCACTTAGAACTAACATGAAGTCTGGCCTAAAAGTTAAAGAACTGTGCCTGAAATCACAAAGACACAGATTTACATCCCACTTTGTGATCTTGGGTATGCTCACACTGTAAGCTTTTCTACTCTGATGTTCATGACAGATTAGTTAGAAATCAGTTTATGTTTCAGTTTTGAAGCTGATATGTCAAATACATATTTTTGCTTATGTTTTCTCTTATGCATATCGGTTAATACTGTATGTTCTCTTTCAGACAAAAAAAAAAAAAAAAAAGATTTATTTCAAAAACATATGCTGGTAATCATTTGGCTTTAACACTTCTCCATTGTATGATACAACATCTGGACTTAGCTGCAGGCTTAACTTTACTCACTTCAAATCCTGCTGTGCTGAGGCAACTGTCTTAGAACCTCAGGTAACTATCAGTTCACCTGTAGCTTATACTAATGAATTTCTTTTTTAAAATTACTGGAGCAGAGCTAGTTGACAGGTGCTATGTAAACAAGCAAGCACTGCAGGGGTTGTAATCAAAAAATTGCAAGCTAAATTTTATATTCAGCTTTATAGTGTAATGTAACTTATTGCCGAGTAATCCAATGGCTCCTTACTTAATTCACAACTGACTTGAATCGGAGCCAAGCTGGCTATGAATTGTGATTTAAAAAATGACTGAGATTCATGGAATAATACTTGAATTAGATGACTGTGTAATGATGACAGACATCCTTCAGGTCATCATTGGGTTTATTAACCAATGCTTTCAAGGGTGTATAGAATAAACACAAGTATTTTGTTTAATAAAAAAGACAATAGCTAATCAACAGAATGTTGGCAAGTTTCTCTAACTAAGAGCCTGAAAGAAAAGACAGTCTTCAGCTCCCATACAGCTCATACTCTTATTCGGAACACCTATGTCTTTGTATCTCCTTCAGCCCTACGATTAATAGTGTGCCTTCAATTTGTGCAGCCTCATTTAAGAGTCAAACACAATGTATTTAGTGGCAATCTTCTAATGCCAAACAATGTACCAACACAATGAAATGCAAATATGGCTTTTTGGAAGTTAATTATATTAGAGATTATGTGTCAAATGTCACATACAAATGCTATACTTGACTGGCCTGGTATTAAAACTCCCAAAAACAAGTGTTGACCTTTTTGCGGCTAATAAGATTGTATCAGAGGTTTGTTCCACCCACTTCCTGAAACAGATGTGCTTTTAACATAATTGCTTGGCCTTCACTTTCTTTGCCTAAAATGACTGGGATGAATTGTTACAAGACCACCTCTCCTTTCATGCATACCCTAAATGGCAACAGGCCTTGGTTTAGATACACAGTCTATGTCAGGAATACTCAAGCCGATTAACAAATGAGCATTTATTACCTTATGGTGGAACACAACTTTGAGCGAGACTAACTGAAAAACTTAATTGCATCATTTTGTGATTGCTTTAATGATATACCTTTTTCATTATTTAACACCTCACACTGAAAAGAAAACAGAAGAACAAGAGGCTGCGTGTATTTTTTTAACAGCCCATTGTGAAAATCCAAACAAAGGAACAAAATGAACACTAAACAAGCAGCCATTATCAAATTTAAGACACAGTGTCAAATTGTTAAATACACAAAAAGATTTACATTTAAGTTGTCATTTTGCCTCAGGCCTCAATAAAATGACAAATTTATATACATATGTGCCAATATATCTTTATATACAGTGGTGTGAAAAACTATTTGCCCCCTTCCTGATTTCTTATTCTTTTGCATGTTTGTCACACAAAATGTTTCTGATCATCAAAAACATTTAACCATTAGTCAAATATAACACAAGTAAACACAAAATGCAGTTTGTAAATGGTGATTTTTATTATTTAGGGAGAAAAAAAAATCCAAACCTACTTACTACTGTGTGAAAAAGTAATTGCCCCCTGAACCTAATAACTGGTTGGGCCACCCTTAGCAGCAATAACTGCAATCAAGCGTTTGCGATAACTTGCAATGAGTCTTTGACAGCGCTCTGGAGGAATTTTGGCCCACTCATCTTTGCAAAATTGTTGTAATTCAGCTTTATTTGAGGGTTTTCTAGCATGAACGAGAACGCTTCTGTATTTGGGATTTTTCTTTATTACCATTTTTTTATTATTATTAGTGTCCCGCTTTGGAGACCATTTCATGCTTTTCCTTGTGACTGACTTTGACTTTTCTTGATGGTCATTGAAAAATGCACTTTTAGATGGAAACTATTCTTTTGAATTCAACAGGTAATTACAGTAGTAGGAATAATTGAAATTTTTGGTATAAATATTCAGTAGTTTCCCTTGTAGCAGATCTTGTAAAAGTGGTAGCTTTGGTCAGATCTGAATGCAACATTTTGATCTGTAAACTTGTACCGTTACCAAGTTTTGTACGGTTTAGATCAAAAGCAGTGTATAATGAGTCGGGTTTCCTTTAACTTATTACACAGGCTGTGCATTTGTGTGTTCTTCTTCACTAACCACCAGCCCCATTTTTCTGCGACACTGCTGCCTCAGCTCGACCATCGCCATGCTTCTGCTTGTGGCGTTTACTTGCATGAGCTGCATGCCCCATTTCTGCAGGCAATCACTTGTCAGCGCTGAGGTAAAAGAAAAAGGACAAACTACCCATGAATACCCTACTCACAACAGCGTTGTTACTGACAAATGGTAACAAATAAAACAAAAAAAGAAAAAAAACACGTGTTGGCTATTTTTTTTTTTCTATAATATCACTACATTTCAATCTAAATCAATCAAATTTGGAGTATTTACATTTTCTGTTGATATAATGAAATGCTGCCAAAGCTCAGCTCTTTAATCAAATGGTGTTTTAGTTGTTGAGTCAGTCAGTCAAGTTTAGATTATATACTGTACATAGTGATTGAACTACGGCTAATGGAAATTTTACATTCTATTGATGGTAAAGTATAAAATCTTTTATCATTACTGTATTTCTTAAGAGCCTTAAACTATTACATTTTCAAGCATTGTTTTGTTTTGTTTTGTATTCTATCTTACTTCTTGTTTCCCTGTACTGTAACACTCAGCATTCCCATAGTATCCCAGTAGATATTACTATACAGGGATGAGTATCCCAAGAGCCCTGCAGCACTAAGAACACAAGCATGACAGTTCCCCAAAACCCACCAGAACTAAAGTAGCATTTTATATCCTTCGTAATCTGCGTGCTCTCTGACCTGCTTGATAATCAGTGGGTGTTATTTTTAATGGGCTAAATATGCTCAAACCATAGTGACAGACAGACGTCACCAGAGAGAGCACAGTAAATTCACATCGAGGTAACAATAATAGTAATAATAATAGTGATTATATTTTGTATAGCACCTTTTCTATGTGTAAATCCCCTTCACCAATACTTAAAAGGATACAAAAGGAATAAAAGCACAGAGAAATATCAAATAAAAAACACTTGAATACAGTGTCTGACTGCCACCTCACAAATCCAACACTTACACATGAATGAAGTTCAGTTATTGGGTTATAGCTGATACCCATCCAGACTCCCAGCCTCGTCAAGCGTAGGCACATCTGTCGTAAGGTTTTACTGCTTTGAGTGAACTGCTAAGGTGATGTGCAATTGTCAAGGATGTTTTATAGATACTGTGGCAAAGTGGCCTACAAACATCCATGATGCCTTCATCTGGGCCAATTCAGCACTGCGTAAGAACTCTGGATAGTTTGGTGGTGGTTGGCTACTGGGACATGTGCAGGTCAATCTTCGAGTTCCACGCGAGTGTAAGAGAAGCAGGCAGATGCCCTATGCATGCATAATTGGCCACATGGAGATACATAACAAACCCTGAAGGAGCTTAACACACTACAAACACATGACACTCTACAAAATAATAATTACAAAAGATTTATTACTATTTACAAGACGTTTCTATCTTTTAGATAGAAGAAAAAGTGCAAAGCATCAGCAAAGACAGTTTGGAGAGCTTTCAGCACAACTTCAAAAAACAGAACAATCATGAGACGCCACTGAATTTTCTGCCTTTAAAAGCCCTACACATTTTTTCTGACTTGACTATGACTTCGGAATTTCTGCTTTGTGTTGATGAAATATACAGTATGATTGTGCGTCTCTGACTGCATTCTTTCTTCTTTGATCACACGGAGGCACGGTGGTGCAGTGGTGAGATCTGTAAAGAGAGCTGTAAAGTGCCGTACAGCTCAGGTCAACTTTATGGCCACAATAATCAGTCTAGTATAGTTAGCAGATATTCCACTACCCCCAGAGACATTTTAAAGACGACTGTACCATTAATTCAGTCAAATCTAGTTCAGTTAGTCCTTCCCCGTTGCCTTCAATGCATTTCACTGAGCTCAGCGATATTCGCAAACACATGATTTCTCTGAACTTGAGGCGCAGTGAACACTGTGACGTTTGCTCATCACTACTTATCAGTACTATTTTTCTAATTTTTTCCCTATTATCATTTTCTCTACATTGTTTAATTTCCTTATAACTGAGCTATTCCCTGTTCCCCTAAACACACCACTGCAGAGCTCAAACAAATGTGTTAATTTTTTAAATGCATAATAGAATTTATGTATTCATGAGAATTGTGGGAAAAATAAGTTAAATCAGTTAAATATCTACACACAGACCATGTCTATATGGGTCTTAAACGAGCATCAAGTTAGCTTGTGATTGCAGGTACTAATTCTGTTCTCCATCTCATCCCACTTACAGTGGTGTGAAAAACTATTTGCCCCCTTCCTGATTTCTTATTCTTTTGCATGTTTGTCACACAAAATGTTTCTGATCATCAAACACATTTAACCATTAGTCAAATATAACACAAGTAAACACAAAATGCAGTTTGTAAATGGTGGTTTTTATTATTTAGGGAGAAAAAAAAATCCAAACCTACATGGCCCTGTGTGAAAAAGTAATTGCCCCCTGAACCTAATAACTGGTTGGGACACCCTTAGCAGCAATAACTGCAATCAAGCGTTTGCGATAACTTGCAATGAGTCTTTTACAGCGCTCTGGAGGAATTTTGGCCCACTCATCTTTGCAAAATTGTTGTAATTCAGCTTTATTTGAGGGTTTTCTAGCATGAACCGCCTTTTTAAGGTCATGCCATAGCATCTCAATTGGATTCAGGTCAGGACTTTGACTAGGCCACTCCAAAGTCTTCATTTTGTTTTTCTTCAGCCATTCAGAGGTGGATTTGCTGGTGTGTTTTGGGTCATTGTCCTGTTGCAGCACCCAAGATCGCTTCAGCTTGAGTTGACGAACAGATGGCCGGACATTCTCCTTCAGGATTTTTTGGTAGACAGTAGAATTCATGGTTCCATCTATCACAGCAAGCCTTCCAGGTCCTGAAGCAGCAAAACAACCCCAGACCATCACACTACCACCACCATATTTTACTGTTGGTATGATGTTCTTTTTCTGAAATGCTGTGTTCCTTTTACGCCAGATGTAACGGGACATTTGCCTTCCAAAAAGTTCAACTTTTGACTCATCAGTCCACAAGGTATTTTCCCAAAAGTCTTGGCAATCATTGAGATGTTTCTTAGCAAAATTGAGACGAGCCGTAATGTTCTTTTTGCTTAACAGTGGTTTGCGTCTTGGAAATCTGCCATGCAGGCCGTTTTTGCCCAGTCTCTTTCTTATGGTGGAGTCGTGAACACTGACCTTAATTGAGGCAAGTGAGGCCTGCAGTTCTTTAGACGTTGTCCTGGGGTCTTTTGTGACCTCTCAGATGAGTCGTCTCTGCGCTCTTGGGGTAATTTTGGTCGGCCGGCCACTCCTGAGAAGGTTCACCACTGTTCCATGTTTTTCCATTTGTGGATAATGGCTCTCACTGTGGTTTGCTGGAGTCCCAAAGCTTTAGAAATGACTTTATAACCTTTACCAGACTGATAGATCTCAATTACTTCTGTTCTCATTTGTTCCTGAATTTCTTTGGATCTTGGCATGATGTCTAGCTTTTGAGGAGCTTTTGGTCTACTTCTCTGTGTCAGGCAGCTCCTATTTAAGTGATTTCTTGATTGAAACAGGTGTGGCAGTAATGAGGCCTGGGGGTGGCTACGGAAATTGAACTCAGGTGTGATACACCACAGTTAGGTTATTTTTTAACAAGGGGGCAATTACTTTTTCACACAGGGCCATGTAGGTTTGGATTTTTTTTCTCCCTAAATAATAAACACCATCATTTAAAAACTGCATTTTGTGTTTACTTGTGTTATATTTGACTAATGGTTAAATGTGTTTGATGATCAGAAACATTTTGTGTGACAAACATGCAAAAGAATAAGAAATCAGGAAGGGGGCAAATAGTTTTTCACACCACTGTATAATACGCTACCATGGCTGTCCGTTTGTCTGTCCAAGATTTTAAATCACCTGTAGCTCGTAAACCGTTTGAACTATTGACCTGAAATTTGGTACACATATACTATGTGATGTCTACTATCCGCTTTAGGGGTGATGATTGACCTCCAAGGTTATTCCTTTTATTTTTGTTTTATTTTATTGTAGAATCAACTCTCGGCAGCGTGCAGCAGGGCGGCCGTGTGGCGCATGCGTATGGGCGCCGTTCTCATTCCCTACCACCTTCACTGTCACTGTCACTTCCCTTACCTCTTCATATCTTAAATCATTCTTAAGGCAGATTGAAGACTTAAGTGACAGCTTAAATGAAAAATTAAAGAAAACGTACCAAGTAATTACAACACAAACACTGACTTAATTAGTTTTAATGCAAAAAGATGCACACGAAAGAAGAGAAGAAGCGGGCCGCTAGGGTGGAGAAAAGCAGAGCTGCTCAGGAAGCAGCAAGCACATCAACCTCTGAGCAAACGAATCCTAAACGCACAGAGAAAAAGGATGAAAACTAGGAATGCTCAAGTCGAGTGTATTCACAGCACATTATTGAGCTGTGCGCTGTTACTGGTTGCTAATGTTTCACAATGACAATGTTTCCTCTACTTCAGAGTTATTTGCACTTAAAAGAGGAAAGGGGAATAGAAAAAAAGAGGAAATGGAATTAAATTAACCAGTTAAACTTAACATTGCTCTTAACTAAGAACAAACTATGTCAATGTTGCCTATATCAATATGCACAATCTTTTTTTTATTAAAGAAATATCACATTTGAAATCCACTGCCAACTTGCTAAACACAGCAGTATGAAAGGTCAGGACAGCACGAATGAGATGCTCATCGGTAACACCATTATTGTGGCTAATCTTTATGAAATGCATTGTGGAAAAAACACACATTCACATACTGTACATACATCGTCAATGCAAAGATATAAAGCACATGGCTATTCTTACAATGGTCTCTGAATACTTCCTTCCACACATCAGAGATTTGGACATGCTCTAGCTTCAACTGAAATTCAGCCTCATCAAGTATACTGAACCTTCTTTTGACCTCAGCTAAAAATGGCCGTCACGTGCAATTAAGAAAGAAATCCCAGACAAATCAAAGCAGGTCCTACAGACTTTCAAATCTGTCAAATCTCTCCTAAACGTTGTTGGCTAGTCCTATCAAAAAAGCCTCCAATACTGAACTGCTTCTGTGATGGCCTCAAAATACCAGTGCAATGAGAAATGTGCCTTTCCCACTTTTTAAACCACATCTCCAATGCTAGAACCATCACACTGAACTGGCAGGTTTTAATAATTCTATTAACCAGCAATGTCACACAGAAAGGCAATACATGCAGTCAATGTAGAGTCTCTCAAACAAAACTACTGAGGTTACTATTTTCTGATCTCAAAAAGATCAGCCACCTCAATTCTGTTAGCTAGGAAGCGCTTGAATGCACACCTCTTTCTAAGCCGACATACTGTGCATCATTGTGTTCCAAGATGTCAGGGTATTCTGTCGCCTACCGCTACAGCAGCAATTTGAACGCCTGAAGGTGACATGATGTTCTTTACAATTACAGTTTGCATTGTATTTTAAGATCTCCCAAATATAATGCATATGAAACAGTCTGGTGAATGATACAGTGAAGCATGTTGTGAAATTTTCAGAATTCACTTGTAAGTCAAAGCCCTTGTTTTTTCCAACCACTGAAGACGTTAAATTTAAAGCACTCATTTCAAAAAATGCCACTCAGTCATGATCCACTTTAAGTGAAAAATAGCCGAGGGTTTTGTGACCAAACAGCATTTTGAAAATGCAGTCATCGTTCATTATTTCTTTTGCTATAATAGCCTCAAGTGGTTAGAATTAGAGATCGTACATCAGCCACAATGGTTCTGAACACAGGAACGCCACAGGGTTGTGTGCTCAGCCCAGCACTCTTCACGTTATTGATGCACAATTGCTCTGCCATCCATGCCACAAATATGGTTGTGAAGTTTGCGGATGATACGACCATGGTGGGTCTCATATCAGACAATGATGAGACTCACTACAGAGAGGAGATACAACACCTAGTACTCTGTTGCTCAGCTAACAACTTCATCTTGAACACCAGCAAGACCAAAGAGATCATTGTGGACTATAGGAGGTCCAGAAGAACAGAACATGCTCCTGTATTCATACATGAGGAGGCTGTAATGTGTGTGGACAATATCAAGTTCTTGAGTATCCACATCACATCGGATCTGACCTGGTCTTTGAACACCTCACAGGTGGTGCAGTGGTAGTGCTGCTGCTTTGCAGTATGGAGACTGTGCAAGATTGTGGTTTTCGCTCCCCAGTTCCTCCCTTTGTTGATAGCTCTTTGAGTACTGAGAAAAGCGCTATATAAATGTAATGAATTATTATTATTACATCTCACCTGGTAAAGAAGGTCCAACAAAAACTCTTCTTCGTGCTGGATTCTCCTCTCAGCTGCTCACAAACTTCTACAGATCCGCTATAGAAAGCATTCTCTGTCACAGTATGACAGTGTGGTACGGCAGCTGCACAGCACAGGACAGGAAGGACTTGGCACGGGTGGTGAGAACAGCACAGGGGATCGTGGGAAGTCCTCTCCTAGACCTGGACTCTATATATGCTGGAATGGTGCAGAAGAGGGCCAAATGTATGGCTGCAGATCTCACCCATCCGGGAAATGGACTGTTTGTACCACTGTCTTTGGGAAAGCGGTACAGAAACATAAAAACACGTACCAGCAGACTGAAAGACAGCTTTCTCCCCAGAGCTGTGAAGTTCATCTGCCCCTGCTGATACACACACATACATCTACATCTACCTCTAACCTGCCCCCCTGTAGACATGCACACGCACTTTCCCTCGTAATCAAACACACACACACTCTTATTCCTCCCCTGCAGACCCAGCACACAGATCACTGGTCTCTGCAGGCGTACTACCTCAGGAAAAGTCTGGACTTGATGAGGTTTTATTGCTGCTGTCTTTTATATTTATTATGTTTATTTTATTATTTATAGTGTATTGTGTATTTTAAGTATTCTGCCTTGAAGCCGAGTCCTACCAACAAAAAAATTTCGTTATGTGTATGCATAATGACAATAAAGAATTCTATCTATCTAAAGAATTCTATCTATAGCTTTCTCAACATGGTTGACATTGTTTTTTCCTGTTTTTATCTCCTGTAAAAAGCTCTTCAGTTATTGCCACTGTGAAATCCCTGACCATCTCAGTATCCAAAAAATGGCTTTTGTCTTTTCTCAAAATGGCTCATCCGCTTTAAGGACGCTAGAGTAGCTTTCTATGTGGCAGTCAAAGCTGCCACATTATGGCTTGTCTACACTATCGATGTTCTCTGTTCTGGCAGAGCTACCAGGGGGATAGGCCTTGCTGCAGGATGCGTGTAAGTTGGAAAGTGGCAACTAAAAATGCAAACATTGACATCTGCTATCATACTGCGTTTACCACTTGTGTATGTTGGCGAAACAAAGCAATAGTTTCGTGCCCATTTTGAATTAAATAATCAATTTTTGGTATCAGCTTTCTTACTCTTAATGCTCAAGCTTGCAATGCACGGTCTGTAATTTTCTATTTTCTGGCTGAGCAGCTGGTAAAATGTATGCAGATACATATTACACACTTTTATTTATCAATAGTTGGCAATGCTGTAATTTTGCACTTCCTGCAAGTAATGGATTCAGACCTTCTTGAAAGAGTTCTTTTTAAGCTTCTTATTTATCCACACAGTACGAATCCATATGGCAGGCCACCTCTTAAACATAGCTGGCCTAAGTGGTGTAGTCACTGCCTGGATTGAACGTTTTCAGTTCTCTCCCATTCCGTGTTGGAATCATAATCTGCAAAGGCATTTACTGCAATCCATGATATCTGTGGTTAACAATGAGCACTGAGGAGGTGGCTGAGGACACTTCTCTGTGATAGACAACATACCCATCCAGTACACAGCCATTCTAGAACACCAGGCCCATTCTAAACCTGACAGACTAAGATAGATGCAGCAGTAAGCAATTATCTGTGAAGGGAAAGACAGATATACACAACTATAGCCATGTTGTTTAGAACATTTGAACAATCTAGACGAGAACAGGCCATTCAGTCCAACAAAGGTCGTCAGTTCAATCCACTTAATTCTTCCAAAATAACATCAAGTCTAGATTTGAAGGTTGTGTTATAGTGAGGTCTGCAGCTGATCAGCACCATTTTAAATAAATAATTGCAACACTCACATCTTGGTAGGAGGTGGTCATGGTAAGCAAGGCGAGAGCGGTTCCTGGGTGTGATGAGGAAGCAGGCGTTCAACACTAAGTACACAGGTGTAGGATCATCCGTGCCCCTAATTGGCACCGGGAGCCACTAATCGACACAGGTGTGCCATGTCCCCATTTTAAAAAGGAAAGCAAGAGTGCGAGCGGGGGGGAGGGGAAGACAAGAAAAAAGAAGGGAGGTTGAAAGGTGGGAAAAAAAGCAGGCAGGAGAACGAGAGAGAGAGGAAACAAGCCGGTGAGCAGAGTGTAAGCAGGTGGATGGGAGTGAAGCCCTAGGAGGAGCGAGTGGCCATCACTCAGGAGGAGGCTGTGGGTCACTCTTGTTGAGCACTTTGGGAGCAGGAGTGACCATCATGCTCAGGGGTACTATTTATTGATTTTAACCTCCACAAGAACACTCTTTTTATGGATTACTTATTTATTGATAGTTTGGAGCAATGCACTTTTGGAACACTTTGGTTTTGAGTTGTTTTAATAAATGCACTTGAGTACTTTGCACCTTCCCCTCACTTCATGTGGTGTCTTCATTTATAGAGCTCATCCCAGTCATGACTGTTGACGGTGTCGGGTTCAAGAGGCTCCCAAATGACAAGAGTAAGCATAGAGTCGGAGCCAGACCCGCACCATCACAAGGGTCCCTAAAATCCTACTGCCTACGACACTACTTGCTAGCTTATTCCATTTGTCTGTGGTTCTCTGTGTGAAGGAAAACTTCCTACTGTTTCCTAATGTCTAAATGAGACCTTTAATGTTCCTGTTGTGTTAACACCTGGCTCACAGACACGCTTGCACAGCGGCTGGTCTTATGACTTGTTCTACCTAGATAAAAGGAAAGCCAGGAGGTGCAGTGCACCTGAGCATAGCTTACATTATAATTTTAATTATAAAACTGAGTAAAAATTGGCAAATTATATCCCGATATGCCAATTATGCAAAATGAGCGAAAACTGGCCATTTCCAATCCACTGCCAAAAAAACAGCACATAACTAAAGTGGTTGACATTCTTGGCAATCCGGAGCAAAAACCGGTTGCCAACTGCCTGAAAAAGGTGGCCAATGTCAATCTGGTAAACATTAAAGACGAACCCTGCATAAGCATCCAAACACCCTCTAGTTATACTGTAATACTAAAAAATACTACTGAAAATAGTGCTGCACAGAAATTTTTATTTTTGCAATAAATCTTCTGATTTGTTCACCCTAAAACATTTCCCTCTGCCCTTCTCGTCTGGATATTTAATAGGTACAGAGTTCTTTCAGGGGAGCACAGTGGTTAGAATGGCTGCATCACAGACCTACAATTCAGAGTTTGTGCATTACAGGTAGTCCCCAGGTTACGGACATCAGACCTATGACATACGAACGGGGCCACAGCTGTGACACATGCACCTCAGTAACTGCAGCTCCATCATCTTCGGCCTGCGGACATTGCAAGCAGTGGCTGGATGGAGGCTGGAGAGGGGCGATTTCGCTGCTCGCGCAGTGTAGTGTCCCTTGGGTGGCTCCCGGCGGTAAGCGGTTTAACTGCCTGCCCATCACACACTGCCCGCCCTGTTCGTTCTAGGTGAATGGCTGGTAATGCTGCAAGCGGTGATCCGGTTGTGGCTGAACGAGGCGGCGGGGGGGTAGCATTGTAGTGTGCCTTGGATGGCTGCGTGTTGAATGGGAGCGGTGGTGTTGCGTACGCTGCAGGCAGCATACTGTAGTGGAGGTGACTGTGAGGTGGGCTGGTGATGAACCGCCCCTCGCTGCCCCCATTCATTTTCAATAGCAAGCCTGCTATTGTTACGCACATAGCAGGAAGTTGTCTCTTGTCAGTATAGGGTGGTCCAGATCTAATTCTGCAGATCCAGATCGTCTGGATGACTTTGATTTATGCAGGGATGATTCCAGTTCGGTGCGAAGACGATTCTTTGTGTCGTCAGTTCACACACTTCTCGATGGTCCGGGATTTTTCGGGTGATTTTCTATGTAATAAACTGAATAAGTTATAGCGTAATGAAAATTGCATAATTAGATCTGGACCACCCTATACATCAGACGTGTTGATGACTGGTGCCTTCCTGCTGTGATAGTGTGTACAGTGCTGTGCAGAAGAGCTCATCTTAACCTTTTGTCTTCACCCTTCAACAATGTCTCTGAAACACAAATCTGATGCAAGTGCTGGTAATACAGTAAAGAAGAGAAAAACCATCACCATTGAAAATAAAGTAGAAATGATAAAAAGGTCAGAAAGAGGTGAAACTCCATCATTCATTGGCAGAGCACTTGGTTACAGTCGGTCAACAATAGCATTTGTTAAAATAATGTACCTGTTCCGACTTGCATACAAATTCAACTTAAGTACAAACCTACAGTCCTTATCTCGTTTGTAACCCTGTCTGTGTAGGGTTTTCTACAGGTACTTTGATTTTCTACCACATCCCAAATAAAAATGTGTTAGGCTCCTTAGCAAGTCTAAGTTTGGGTGCATCTTGTGTCGTAATGGATGACCCAAGTTGGGTTGGTTCCTGCACTTCACCGGATTCTGCCAGAGTAGTCTCTAGACCAACCAATCCCAGAAGTTAACAAAGCAAGTATAAAAATGGATGACTAAAAGAATTACTGCACATACTTTCCAAAGATTAAACGGCTTGCACATCATGTGGTCACTGCTGCCAGCCTCCAGGCAAGTTAACCACTTAGATGGATGCCTTCCAGGAATTCTGATGAATAAAAACGTTAGGGAACTGTTGGGCAAACCAGCTAATGACTGGTCCCAAAAAAACAGGCACAGCACCAAATGTACTAATCTAACACATCATCTTTCATCCAGCCGCATATTTTCATACCACAATTCCTGTTTTTAAAAAGGAAAGCCTGCTATACTGTTATTAGAAGGGCAAAATGGACCAAACCCTCCTAGTCTTTCCAGTGTGCCCATAAATGTATTACCAATAGCATCTGCCTAAAAAAAGGCAGATGTGTTTTTCTCAACTACCGTCTTTCTTTTTAAATGACACTACTTTATCAGGAATGCCAATGTGTCACTACAAGTCATTGATGAAGTTACTTAAATTAATCACCAAATAGTTACTGCATGTATAGAATTTTAATTAAATATTTTTAATCAATACATTATAATTTCTACAATTTAATAAACACATATACTTAAATGAAGCTGCAACAATGGATTAAAAGCATAAGGAAAAGGACTGAAGGTAACTGAAGGGTTAACTAAACATGGCTTAAATCTTGAGCTTGTGAGGCTTTTACCTCATCTAGAGGGGTCACCAAGATAGTTGCTAAGGTTAAAATGAAGTAGATGTGTAATGAACACCCCTTTAAAAAGCGAGGACAAACTACTGAGGAAGTCCAAATACTCCTATCATGAAGCGGTGATAAGATCAATGGGAAAACCGTAGGACACCCTATGAACAAGGCGATGTTTTGAATAATGGAAGAATCAACATGTATACAAAGTTACTGGTGGCTGTTGACGATTGGTTACGATACAATTCTACATATTAAGAGTCAGATGACATGATCTATTAGAGAAGGTAATGGTAATAGAAAAGTTCAATAGGGAATGAATTGCATTAATGATTGCTCACTCCATGTACTGAGACATCTGTGCATATCTATGGGCAAATAAGGAACAATTCTGCATTTTCATCTGGTCTCATGAATGACTTCTTTGATAACAAAGGAAAGTTTTTTTTCCACTACACATGCACCATTTGTGAACTTTTTCCCAAATCTTTCTAAATAAGAAGAGGGCTGAACTTTAAATACCACCTGTCTTTAGATACAAGGGAAAAGCTTATGCTGCCACTATTCTGAATATAACTGTAGTGACACAAGGAACAGCCCTGTCTCCTTTTCTCTTCACCTTGTGCACATTAAGCTATAAATATAACTTTAGATCATCTCACTTGCAGAAATTCTCAGACTAATTTTGCACTTAGAGTGTAATGTTAACGGGGGCCAGACAGTGTATAGGAGTCAGGTGAAGAACTTTGTTTCTTGATGCAGTAAGAATTTTATGCAACTTAACATTAGCAAAACCAAGGAACTGGTTATTGATGTTCGCCGCACCAAAGAGTGTCTATGCCTGACCACTATTCAGGGAGTGGACGTAGAGGTGGTCCACATCAATGGCAGGTTGGACTGGTCTACTAATAATATACGACAGGGTACAGCAGACTCTTTATCCTTAGGAGACTGCATTCCTTTAATGTGGGAAATGACACCCTTTACATCTTCTATTATTGATGGCCATTGTGACTTGCTATGCTGTAGTGTGCTGCGCTGGTAACATCACTTCAGGAGGAGACCTCCAAATCAACAAGCTCATTCAAAAGGCAGGCTCAGTTATGGGAGACACTCTCAACCACCTGGAAGTATTAGCAAAGGAGAGAATGAAAACACAGCCGAGTGTCACTGTGAACAATGCTACACATCCTCTCTCCAACATGCTAACACTGAGGACTTCCAGCAAACAAAACATTCAGCAGAAGTGTGTCAAGAAACGCTACTGGAGATCCTCTGTACAAATGGTAATTCACCTGTTTAATGCCTTCCTGTGATGGTTTTCTTTATTTTATTATTTTTTTAACCTTCTGGTGTATATTTGCGAGGGTATGTTGTTGTCACAATACATATTTATTTACTTATTTATTGAGCTTCTGTAAAAAGTCAAATTTATCCCTGGGGGACATATAAAGTTCTATCTATACATCCTTGCTCTCCTTAGCCATTATTGCTTTTAGATTTCTCTGTCTTTTCCTTTTCTGTTTTTTCATCAGTGAGTTAAGTGATATGTTCAATTCCTGCCAAACTCTTCTTGATGTTCAGGTGGAAGAATCTAGCTAGCACCACATTTAATGCATCCTTTAAATGCACAGTAATTATCTTAGTTACCAACAGCATGAATAAATGCTCCTACTGAGAAGACAATTACCAATTTGGAGCATATTGCTTCATTGGCCTAAGACTACAATAACGCTGGGGCATTCTCTGTTTAAAACATGTAACTTTGTTCTTCTATTATGTCCTTGGGGGGAGGTAGCTGGCCAGTTTCTCTCTTTCTTGACATTATATTACCTTTCTTACTATACATCCATTAAATGATCAGATAGCTCAAAATTAATTTCAACTTCATAAAAATGCCTAAAAATAGGGTACAAGAGAAAAACTGCTAAAATTATAAAAATACTGGACAGAATCTATCACCGCTACATAATCAAAAAAAATGAACAAAACTTAACTTTATTCAAAAGCTTATTGTAGAGGGTCCTGTTTTCTACATCAAATTATATACCAAAGATGCAGTCACTACCTCATATAGCAGATGATTTTCTTCATAGATGCGTCCAGCTCACCATGTGCCAATAGTTTCTTCACCAAACCCACTATGACATGGTATCTAGACCATGTAGTACAGTCTTTTTTTAAATTTGTAACCTGCCATCCTGTTGAGGACTGAGGTCTCTATTGACACTACTTATTTTTTAAAATAATTCTCTCAAAGCCAGGAAATATGCCAATAATTTCTTCTCCAGTCCTGGCATATTGGTGGGAAAACCTCCTCCATCATCACCATCAACACTGGCACCCTGCAGGGCAGCGTGCTGAGCCCCCTGCTTTACTCTCTCTACACCTATGACTACGCAGCTAAGTACAGCTCTAACACCATCCTCAAGTTTGCTGACGATACCACTGTAATAGGTCTGATCAGCGAGGACGATGAGACGGCCTACAGGGAGGAGGTCAGACTCCTGTCAGAATGGTGTCAGGACAACAAACTCACCCTCAACGTTAGCAAAACTAAGGAGATGATTGTGTATTTCCGCAAACTGGCAACAGAGCACAGCCCCATCTACAGCGGAGGTGAGGCTGTGGAGCAGGTCAGCAGCTTTAGTTTCCTCGGATTCACCCTCACCAATGACCTTAAATGGTCAAGTCACACTGCAGCAGTAGTCAAGAAAGCCCAACAACGCCTCTACTTCCTCAGGAGACTGAATAAAGCCCGGATGTCCCCCACAACCCTGTGCAGATTCTACAGGTGTATTATGGAATCCATCCTGACAGGATGCATCACATCCTGGTACAGCAACTGCTCAGTTCAGGACTGAAGAGCTCTGCAGCATGGGGTGAACACAGCACAGCAGATCACGGGCACACAGCTCCCTGCGATTCATGACATCCACACTACACGCTGTCTCAGCAAAGTGAACCGTATCAGGCAGGACTTCAGCCACCCTGCACTGTCACTTTTCACCATCCTCCCATCTGGGAAGCGACTAAAGTCCATTCGTACGTGCACCTACAGGTTCAGGAACAGTTTCTACCCAACTGCAATCAGACTCATGAACAATCAGTAACCTTGTGTCACCTCCACTGCTACCTGCACATATACTTCTACCACTGTCTCTATTTATTCCTAGGATTCTGGTTTTATTTATTTATTTATTTACATTTATTTATTTATTGTGCATGGGTTTTTTATGTCTATGTTCACTGTCTGCAGGGGCACATGCAAGCAAGCATTTCATTGTACATGGTACTTGTACACATGACAATAAAGAATTGAAATTGATATGGTTCCTAGTAGAAATCATGTAATCTTAGGGGCTGAATAGTCTCCCCTCGTTTGTCAGATTTTGTATCTTCTTATGTTCAGAAAATAATCTTATCCAGTACCGCAGTGCATTGGCAACTTCAAAAACGTCTGATGAGGTTGCAGGACCATCAATCATTCGTAAGCACATATATTCATAAACTATGTCTGATCCCATATAAAGGCTTTAGTCCAGAGACTATCATGTGTTATTTGTGCTAAGAATGGCGCAAAGCAAATTTCTATACATGTTTTGAAATTGTCCTCCTGCTTACTCTTTCTGGATTGTTATCAGTAGTAAAGGTTATGTCACACATTATAAAATATGCTTTGTGCAGAATTTTAATAATATACTTCAAAGAATCACAAGCAGATAAGATAAAGACAAACTCTTGCACATTTTCCATTCTAGAGTTTTTTAATAAAAAAAAATATACAGACCAAGAAAAAAAATCCCCAAAATAAATAAAATTATATATTTACAGTATAATTAACTGACCAGGTCTACAGCCAGCAGAGTGTTTTTGCTCATTTGGTCTAATTTTATCATGTTTCTGAAAGCTACACATTGATGTTGCCTAGTGGTTACCATTATATAATATGCGAGAAGTGCTGACTTAGGTCAGACTATAATCATGGTGACTGTATTCCCTATAAAACAAGACTAATCGACACAGTAGGATGCCAGTTCTTCCAATTTATCACTTGGAAGTAAGGATGTATATTTGTTTATACCTAATATTTATTTGTTTCTTTTGTGTTTCATTTTTTACACTTTGAGAGTGTTTCTATTGTGCTGCTTTTGACCGTTTTGTTTTCCTACAAAGATACGTTATTGTATTCACTTAGAGATACTTTTTTGGCAGGTCCTTTGGCAAGTACCAAGATCTTGAGAACTCTATGATATGATCTTTACAATCTCAGCTCTAGCTCCATTATTCAAGAAAACACAGGATATATACACGTTGAGTGTCCCTGTCACAGGTCAGTAAGACACACACCAGTATCTTCACAACCTTTAAGATTTAGGACTATTCTGCATGTGACTTAATAAGAATCTTAAGCTCCTTCGGGTGCCAAGACACCAATATTTTTGTGCACAATTCAGTGCTTTTTGGCTTTGAAGAATGGGGTAAATGGTGCTCTTTAGTAAGCTGCCAGTATGACGCTTAGTACTAATGTGGACCCTTGCCATACTTCTTTTTTTTTAATTCAGCTCGGTTTCTACAACTTGTTTCTATATTAAGCATCCTGCTTCTAACAAACTAATCAACCTAATTAGCATTTTGAATTAGGTCAGTACCACGGGGTTAATTAATCTAATCAAGCAAGATAAGTGGGAAAGACGACCCTGGTTCTTTGCTTTAAAAGAAATATACTTTGTGTCTTTGCTGGCTTCCAAAATGTTCTCCCAATGACACAATTGTAAGTATCACAGTAAACAATAGTAATACACAGGCATTTGTTATGAGTTTGCCAACTCATATAGCATTTTGAAAATTCATATTTAAAGTAAACTTTAAAATCACTTTCATGTTTACCTCATACAATGAAATTCTTATAAGTATCCCACATACTATAAAAACACTACAATACCAACAACAGAAAGGGAATACAACAACACACATTAAACATAATAGTACAGAAACACTCAGGAAGCTGTCAGTATAAGTGGCTGCTAAGCAGCTGTATGAGCTGTGAGAAAAACAACTGTCCCTGAATGCATTGGTGTGAGTGCTAATTGTCCTGTATCATTTGCAGGAACAAAGGAGTGAGACAAGTCATTTTACAGGCTGACTAAGGTTTTGTAATACATTTTTAACTGCTCTAATATTATGTGCTGACTTTACCTTTGTGGTCCTGAGCAAAGCAGTTACAATACAGCACAGTAATACAGCCAGTGAAGAAACACTGATATGCACTGCCACATTGATAAAGTTTTTCTCCAACATCTGAGGAAGTCACTGATAAAAGTTCTTGACAACAGCCAAGATATTATGTGACCCATTCATGTCCTCAATGATGTGGAGTCCAAGAAATGTAAAGCTACTAAAACTGTTCTTAGCATCCTCTAAAATGTAGATGTGTGGTCTGCCTTCAGCTTCTTGAAGCCTATTACCAGCTCCTCAGCTTTACTTTGTAAACCATCACATTATGGTTGTTCAGGCCTACAATATAATAATAACACCAGTGACTGCAACATGCAGAGAAGCACACTAACCTGAGGGATAGCTGTACAGTATTCAGGATCAGTGTGGATACATCAAAGAACTGCACTCTGTTTTTCTAGGCGTTAGTGACAATGTAAATATTGTGCATATTTTAACCACTGGCAGGACGAACAGCAACTTATATGTTTCTTAGGTGGGCTTCAGATAAATAATACTTTGTAAAATAAATAATTCTAGTGTTTTGAAAATAGACGAGGAGACTATGATGTGTATTATTTATATTTTGTAACTTTTTCAAAATCGCCTCACAATGTAAAACACAACCAGCTAGCTAGATACACTTTTGGGTTATATTCACATATAATGCAAAAATCATCTATTGTGATTTCCGATTTTTGTTGAGAGTTGGCACACTTATCCTTCAAGGAAATTTAAGTTTTCATTGACATACAAATTTTTGAAATTTCAAAATCTCACATAGACTAAGTTTATGAACTCACCAATTTTTTTCAATCTTAAAACAGAGAAACATTCTGTGCAGTGTCAATTACGGATTACCCTAAGTTCTTGTCTATAAGCCGGACTCATGTATTAGCCGGAGACCAAAAATCATACGAATTTTTAAAATAAAATCGTATCATAGATAAGCCGGACTCATGGATAAGCCGAACGTACTATAACCTATAACTAATAGAAGGGAGGGAGGTCAGTGGTCTCACTCGCGCCCATTTAATTTCTTTAAGGGGGGAGAGAGTGTGAGATATTGCCGTCTCTCTCACTCCCCGCATGGCGCGGTTGGAGCGGCCGGAGCGCGTTCTTTCTGCTCTGGGCGTCGCCGAGTCAACACGAGCGCGTAGCGGGCATTTAAATTGTGATTTTATATGTAAGCATATTTAAATATATATCGCGGATTTCTGCGGACAATGGGTCTTTTAATTTCTGGTACATGCTTCCTCAGTTGGTTTGCCCAGTTGATTTCATACAAGGGACGCTATTGGCAGATGGCTGAGAAGCTACCCGGCTTACTGTTCTCTCTCTCTTGCGCTGACTATCTGTGATCCTGACGTATGGGGATTGAGCAGGGGGGCTGTTTGCACACCTAGACGATACAGACGCTCGTCTAAAAATGCTGAAAGATTATCTTCACGTTGCTATCTTTTGTAAAGCTGATTCCTGAAAAGACATGCTGCACAGTGCTTCGCATACTTAAAAGCTTGAAGGGCACGTATTGATTTTTGACTGAAAAACAAACTCTGTCTCTGTCTCTCTTTGTCTGCTCCTGACGGAGGGGGTGTGAGCTGCCGCCTTCAACAGCTTTGTGCCGAGGTGCTTCGCATACTTAAAAGCCAAACAGACATATTGATTTGTTTGCTTCACTGCTTTGAAGAGGAAGATATGTTTGCATTCTTTTAATTGTGAGACGGAACTGTCATCTCTGTCTTGTCATGGAGCACAGTTTAAACTTTTGAAAAAGAGACAAATGTTTGTTTGCAGTGTTTGAATAACGTTCCTGTCTCTCTACAACCTCCTGTGTTTCTGCGCAAATCTGTGACCCAAGCATGACAATATAAAAATAACCATATAAACATATGGTTTCTACTTCGCGGATATTCTTATTTCGCGGGTGGCTCTGGAACGCAACCCCCGCGATGGATGTATAAGCCGGACTTATGTATAAGCCGATATTCTATTTTTTCATTTTCACAACTTTTTTCCTTAGATAAGCCGCGGCTTATTGACAAGAACTTAGGGTAGATTACTGTTTCAAATTTACCTTGAGAGAGGTCACTTCAACTTGTGTATGTTTTCTCTTTTATTCCCCTGACCGTTGTTCTTGATGGCAAAATGTACCCATAATACAAGTTAGTCAAATGTCGAGAGAGGAGCGCTTGCATAAGCTGCTTGTGCATATGCAGAAAGAGGAAAAGAATTATGGGATTGTAGCCATGTAAGCAAAGAGTAAACAAACATGGACTCAGTACTTCAGTCGCCCCAAAACACATTCACTGCACCATTATTCTGCACATCACAATGATTCATTATTTCTCAGACAGCCTCTATAATTTATCGGCAAAGTTTCACACCTGCTTTGCATCATGGTCCAAACCACACAACATTTTACCTTGAGACTTCAACGAACATTTTAACTTTCCATTCAGGTACTTCTTTCAAAGCTTTTATGCTCAGCAAATCTGAAATACAATTAGTTATAGAATTTTGACACCCATCAACAAACAACAGGACATCAATTGATTCCATTTTTACAGCATTTGAATTGGTATTTGTCGTCTCTGAAAGCTACTGAGCCACCAACAAACGTTTTTGGGCTGTTTGGTTAACTACATAATATTTATAAAGAACGGTTTAAAAAGCATGTGTTTGATGTAGCCAACCAGCGCATATTAATTGCAATCAAATTTTGAGTATGACTCGCTACTACAAAAATATTTAATAAACAAAAATGTGACAACTGAGTCTTTGATGAGATAACTAAAAAGTTTAAATGCTCCAATTATTTGTACTAAGTCATCAAAAACATGATGTTATACCATGCATGCATTTTCTACCCTGTTATTACTTAGTTTCTATAAATTCTGCCTCGTGGATTTAGGAAGTCAAATTAAAAGTATTCAAAAGAATGCCACTGTCAATAAAAAGATGGCAGAATAGAACCAACAGACATTCAATATCGACATACAGCGTATTGCACCAATAACACAAAGTACCAACTGGATGGAATGTGAGCCTAATGCAGAATAAGCACACAACAGCACTTACTCATACCAGATCAATAGAGAGTCAGCAATCAACTTCAAATGCATGTCCTTGGAACGAAAAATGCACTAAGACATAAAACAGGAAAATTCATAGATCGTGACCAAGTAGGAATTTCAACAAAGGTTATTTTTAGTTCCGTAAATTAAATTACCATTTTTCTATAATATTTTCATCTCTCAATTCATTCTCAGTTGAATTTTATGAAGTTGTGACCATTTCTATTTTATAGTTTATTTCTTTAGGCTTACCTCTGTTTTTATTTTGAGTGAATCATTTCAATTTGCTTTTCATCTTAGCTAAAACAAAGGGCTATTCGGTGAAGATCAGGACATTCACGCTGTACCTCCCTAGTGCTAGGATTGTAGAAACATGCAGATATGTTCTCAAAGTACACAACATGACCCCTTTTCCTTCAGTCGTCTATACAGTTTTGCACTTGCTCTGGTTATGGCATTTGTTGCATTTAAAGTACTCACAGACAATACTGCTTTCCTGTTTACATCCAATTCTTTGCTGTGTGTTCATTTTCAAAAATGTGTTTTTTAAACTGCGTTGAACTGGTGCCCCATACAGGAATTGTTTCTGCCTTGTACATAACGCTTGCTGGCTCCAGCTTACCTGTGACCTTACCCTGGATAAACAGGTTTAAGCAGATGGATGGATAGATAGAGGTTTTTAACTGACAAACCTTTATGGTTATTGGACTACATAGCCACAAACTGTGTAGACAGCTTTTGAAAAAGTAATAATGTTCCCTCTGAGGACCGAGCAAACATTTTTCTTGATGGATACAAGTTTTGAGTTAAATTACACTGTGAGCATTACTTACTATTATATAACTAATCACATGTAATAGTTTTATTCTTTATATGCATTAAATAATACAATTCAAAATGTATTTATTAAAATGGCATGTTTATTTAAACTATTCAGGCACAATTTAATATAAATTCATGAAGCTGAACAGATATACTGCATGCTGCTTGTAAGTTTAAAAAAAAATGCACAGGCAACTTAACCAAATATTTTTTTAAATAGTGCAATGCATACATCTAAATTATTAAAAATCCTTCAACATGGATTTAAAATTACTACAAAGCACAACACAAATCAGAACTTGACATCAGAGTCGAAAATGAGAGGTGCCTGCCTAATCAGATTTTGGACATATAGAAAAAGACTTCCATCGAGAAATGCAATTTATTTTTCAACAAATATTCTTTTGCAGCCATAAATTCATTCATGATCGAATCTGACAGCATCATGTGCAAATCAAAAACCAAACCAGACACAAAACAAACATATGCAACAAATTTAGGAACAAAACAATCCTTCACTAATCAAAATTCTGGCCACCTTCAAAAGAGCAAATAACAAGAATAAGAAAATGTTTAGGCTGATGAGGGGACTGAGTTCATCTCAACATCATAACACAGCAAACTCTAAAATTTAGCTTAATTAACACATTTTATACAAGCAGCGTAATTTTTCAGAATATTCTAATTGTTACAATTTCAGAATAGTCTTAATTGTGAAAAAGTGTGCCAATTTGATGGTTTGACGAATTAGATTATTTCCTGACTTTAAGTGAACTTGTGTTAAATTAGATAAACTGTTGGAGTCTATAAGTAGTATTTAAGTACTCTACTAATAAAACAACAGGCGTAAGAGTACTTTACTCAAAAGAGTGGATTAGCTAACCTGACGGTTTTCTTTCAATTTGTAAATGCAGCCACTTGAAGATGGCGCCAAACATATACTTATAATACAGATCTGGACATTGCAATACAGAATACAAGGCAAACTGCACATGTATCTCTTAAATGACCGTTAAAATTAGTTTGAAACCAGAAGTAAATCATACCATTAAACAAGTTAGTTAAGATAAAGTAAAAAATGAAATAGTAGAATGAATCAATTTTAGTTAAAGAATATAGAGCTGGACCTGATCCTAGCAGCTAAGGGACGATGATTTCATGGTCCTGGACACACTCCTGGTCTAGCCAAAAGGTGCCACATCAATAGAAAACCATCAGTTCACGTTTAAAATGCTTTCCCTGCAATGCTGTCCCAAATGGTAATTTCTCAGACATTAATTTGTTAATCAGTCCACCCTTCTTGCTATATATCTTTCCAGCACTATTCTTGGAATTAACCAGAAATTTCAGCTGACAAAGTAGAAGGGACAGTTTATAATGCCAAATTCATCATAGGAAAATTACAACATTTTATTTAAAGTAATTTGGACTTCTATGTTTAACACTTTTAAATAAGTCAGATGTTGTAGGGGTAAAATAAAAGACTTTGTGGATGTAGTTATATTTTAATACATTATTACAATAGAATGGCCTGGATCCCTGTCCTCTGTCATTTCCTACCTTGCTGTCAGAAAAGCAATTGGATTAAGCAAGCGTGAAAATGATATTAAAAAAGAGATAACATCCTGCTAAAATACACTGCTTCTTGTATCTCCATCATTCATCCTGTGCTCACAAAAAAAAAATAATAATAAAACTAATTTTCAGTCTTACCAAGGAACAGGAAATGCTTCTAGTTTTTATAGGTGAGAATTAAGGCTGGAGGCCTGGCTTTCATTGTTTGTTGTTACTTGGATACTCACAGTTGTAATTTTTGGCTAGTTAGAAATTCAAGATTGGCCTTAGGTGGATGTGAGAGCAAGATGACAATACAACGGACAGGTGATGCACCCAGGGGGTTACATGCTGGCAGGACAGACGTTAGCAACTCATGACCCTAAACTGGAATAACCAGGTTTGAGAATGGCACGTTATTTTATGGTGAAAAATCTTTACAAGAAGGGCCCTGTGGAGAGCTAGCACTGCTGAGCAAATTGTATTGAAGTTCATCTCAGAAACAAGTCAGAGAATAACAAGTATAAAGCCAAACATGTTTATTATTCCAACAGGCGCAAGATTTGGCTATTATTTTCAACACCTTCCTTAAAACAGGTTTCTTTAATTTTAAAATAAATAGAGGAATTTTTTCAGGTACCTTCGAAATCAATAATACCAGCAATTTAGTAAAATGCTGCCCATAAAGTAATTTTAGATGTGTGGTTTCCTACCCAAGGCACCCACCAGACACCCTAACTCGAGTCTTGGTTATTAAGTGTGTGCCAAGACTTTGCTGAATGCAGTGAACAACAAAACCCAACTGTCAAACCACTTTAAACAGATCCATATCAAACCTGTCTTTACATTCAGTAATTCCTTACGTAAACATTTTTCTAATGTGAAGCCAAGATATGCTGTAATTTCTGACATGTCTGAGTAGGTACTGTATGTCTTAGCTTGGTCGCTAGCTTCAACTATCCAGCTGGTACAACTGGTAAAATGTACAAAGTGGGACAAAACAGACAGTAAAATAAAAAGACACAAATGAGAGAATTGTAACTTTAAATAATTTACTCCTGAGACATGATGGTTAGTCACAGTAGATTTTTAGATATCCTTTGATTAGCCAGTACAACTAGATTTACACTTTCATGAGCTAAAATGTTTGCTGTTAAGTATGAGGAAGCAAGCTGCTCCTGGATTCTAGCATTTCACCAGAAACTCTCTGATCTATTTATACATATTGTATAACATATAAAAAAAATGTAAATGATAATGAAATGTTATGGTGACTACTTAAGTTTTATTTGTGAAGTACATAGTCACAACATTATTACAAAGCCAAAGTCTCCGTCCTTGACCTAGTTTCAACAGGCCTGTCCACAGACGTCGTAGTCTTTTTAATCAAGCAGAGCTGTACTTAAAAGGCAAAGCTGTGAGATTTCTACGTAATGGCACAGGTCATCCCTTCATAACAAAAACAATACCGAACAAGACAATAAACCACGATAATTATACTGCCTGACTTTCTTCATCTTTTTCCTATTAGAAAACTTAAAACCGTATGCAAGAATCTAACAAATGAGTAGACTATTTATTGCAGGCAGGATAGGAGACGTGAAAACTTGTTTTTTTCCTCTTTTTTTTAAATTTAGTTTAAAATAGTTTTTTGATTAAACAACTTACTGGAGTAAAGATTTTATAAAGGGGAGCTGGAGACAAGCTGCTTTTCTGAATACTGAGAGGCTGAAAGCAAATTATATTGTCTAATTCAGCATGCCTGTTAATAAAAATAAGGGAAACATGAATTTGACTTGTTTCAGATTTTGCTTCATTTTGAAATACCAAATATAACAAGGAGCTTTATACCCAGAATGCACCTCTGATTGCACACTAAGCTAGAGATTGGAGATTTACCACATAATTAAACTGCAAGAGATGTACATCCTAATATGTATAATATAATGCCCTTATTATGTTGGTCTGTTAATGATAAATATGTTTCGTGATTTTCTAGTATGGGTGACAAAAGTTGAGGTAAAAAGTTGTTATTCTTACCAATACTTATTAACCGTGGCACCAGAGTGACAGTGCATTGCATGCTGATTAGCTCCAGCAAGTAAGAATTTCATTGTATTATGAGCACATGATGTTATAACCCTATAAGCCTATAAACCCCATAATGGGAATGGTAGGTTTAAAGAAAAACTAAACAAAGTAACAAGGAAGCAACGGGTATAAAAAGAATGATCTTGAAAAACTGGAAGCACACTATTTGTGAATAAAAAATAAAGATCTTAATGTGGTTGAAAAGCAAACAAGCAATTCAAATGACACCAAGTATAGATGTAGCTATAAGGCAGTATGTTTTCCATACTTATGTGTTTGTTTTAATTTGGAAATCTTTAGAGATTTCATACTGAACAATAACATGCTACTTTAATAGCAAAGTGTAAAAATAATACAACTGAAAGCATACAAAAGAAAATCAATTTTCTGATATGAATATTAATCCCTATTCTAGTGAAAAACCACTTCATTTATGTGTTCCAGAAAAGGTCAAGTCCTAGGTTTTCTATATGCAGACCGTCACATTAACACTGAACACGCTGTAAAGCACAAGGCTGTTGCTGGATTCTCGACTCCACGGAGCAGGCGCCCGCCCAGGTGCTAAGTAAAGGTTCATTTTTGTTGATGCACTTTTTAGTTACATTTTAGGCATAAGTAACATGTAAAAAAAAAAAGGTTGCAAGTAATAATTCCATGTTTAAATAGTGAAAAAATTATACTTTGTATAAATGTAAAATTAAACAAAAACATAGTCTTTAAAAAATATCAGTCCGACCTCCTCGAATAAACAGAGAACTCCTTGAGTGAGTTTCCTCCATAAAAGACATTAAACCAGGCATATGATCGATTGAGGCTATAGTTACGAAGTTTTAAAAAATGTTTTATGATATTAATTGAATGACTTCTGCTGTATTTTACAGATTTAAATGAATCAAAGAAATGTCAATGCTCATTGCATATGTCATCATGAAAATACCTAGAACTTAATGCACATATTTTCTGTTTTCTAGTTGTCTAATATTTTAGTCATTTACTTAATAACATGAACTTGCTTCCCTTTGTGGAATAAAAGAATTAGTAATACTGTTTTGGCTAATCTTAAATTTGCATTATTAAAGAAACATCAGTCAAATTTGTGAGAAATCGGACTGGTTCATTCTTGATCTCGTTACATGCTGATGATATATGTGAACCCCTCCAAAAGCACGAGGAGAAGTCTGAAGAAGGGAGTATTCATCTACTGCAATCTCACTTTCTAAGTGCCATCAAGGTAAGTTTAGAGGGAAATATTCCCCATCTTCCATTCACAACTGTGATTCAAAGCTTGTATAGTTCCTCTTAATAATTATATATTCCATGTATGTTATTTCTCAAGGCAGATTTGATTTAAAAGGATGACTGTATGTTGCAGTTTCTTCAGATATTGTAGGTGTCAGCCAAACTTTTCAATTATAATGCATCCACACGTCAATTAATACAACACAAGACAATGCCTTACTAATTTTTGTGCATTGCACTGATAGCTGATCTTATAAAACTACATTGTTCACAGTTTATTACAACAACAAAATCATTAGGTCAAGCGAACCGTAATATTTACTCTTCATAATTAAATAGCAGCATCTGGCTCAAGTTGTCAAGTTTTTCTTTTTTTAAACAAAGCACCCAAACCACAGCATGTAGCCATAATGATGGACTTTGTGGTGCAGAGCGAGTGTGAAGGAAAAATAAGGGTCCTCTGTACTAACTGCTGTTCGTCAATTTCATCTGAAAAAAATGGCAAGCCAGCTTTAGTTGGTAAACCACAAATAAGTAAATAGTGAGAGAGTACTTAACATAACTAACTTTGAGGGTTTATGGTGCCTTTCAAAAGTATTTAAACCTATTATAACTTTGCAAATGTTGCAGAATGACTAACTGAAATTAGCTTCATGCATAGGTCATTGGCTTCATAGCAATCCTTATCTGGGATGAGGTTTTTGTCAAAATTCCACCCATGCCAGTTGCTGTGGATAGAGAATACACATATATGTCCCTCAGAGAAGAAAGCATGAAAAATCATTGATAAAAAAAACAGAGGGCACATTTTCTAAAACTGGAACAATAACAGCCTGAAGTGCACAGAGGTTTAGGGTTTTTATTTCATCTTTCCTCTGGTGTCCCACTAACTCCAACTCTTGCCATTCTTTACGATTACAGCTTTACCAGAACACAAGCCACAGTTGTGGGAGAAAAAAAAAATCAACTTGATAAATATACAACTTATTTTAGCCATGTGTCATGTGGAGCTCCTGAGAACTGTGACGAATGCACCTTTACGCCAATCTCACCCAATGAGCTCTCCAAGTGTTACCAATGATGCCCATAAAGAATCTAAAGCTGCTGTATTGAGTAAGCAGGGGGCCAAAGGAAAAGCAGTTACAATGTTGTTAGTGCTATCAGAACTCAAGGTTTTGAGTACTTATGCATACAGAATATTTATGTTTTTGACAAATGTAAGTACTAACAGATAACTAATTTTGCCTTTAAAACTTCTTTTCAGCATGCAAGTTACCTATAATTGTGAATTTCCCCTTGGGATTAATAAAGTATCTATCTATCTATCTATCTATAATAAAACACTGACTGAAACAAGATGGATATGCAAGTATGATTTGCTATCTGGCAAAATTTGAACAGCTTTATGCACTGTAGCGCTGCACTGTAGTAGGACGGTCCACTTTTTTTTAGCCTAATATGTCAACAATTTCCATTCATTAATTTTTAAAAGTGTTTAATTTACTTCAGGGTCATGTGAACAGAATCTACTGTGGTACCATCAGACACAAGGCAGGAATCAGCTTGGAAAAGCGCACTGCCAGGCACATTCCCATACACACATTACACTCCCATGGAGCCAGTTTACAGTCACCACTCACCATTACTGGCATGTCTTTGGGATGTGCGAGCGACCTGCACAAACTCAGTGGAGACAGTGACCGGACAGTATGGAAAGTGGGAGGCAGCAGAGCTAACCACTATGTCACCACCCTTATTACAATAACATTTTACTTTTCTCCAAGACTTTATAGTTATCAAAATATGTCACAATTTCTTCAACTTTCCTAACTAAAGAACAAACTTCCATCCATTATCCAACCCGCTATATCCTAACTACAGGGTCACAGGGGTCCGCTGGAGTCAATCCCAGCCAGCACAGGGCGCAAGGCAGGAATCAAACCTCAGGCAGGGTGCCAGCCCACCACAGGGCACACACACACACACCAAGCAGACACTAGGAACAATTTAGGATCGCCAATGCACCTAACCTGCATGTCTTTGGACTGTGGGAGGAAACCCACACACAACACGGGGAGAACATGCAAACTCCATGCAGGGAGGACCCGGGAAGTGAACCCAGGTCTCCTAACTGTGAGGCAGCAGTGCTACCACTGCGCCACCATGCAGCCCCAAGAACAAATATATTAAATAAAATTCAAATCTTGCTGCATATTACTTGGGGAATGGAATTAAAAAATCTCTGCTGTTCTAGAACTGAAGAAAAAAAAAAAAAAAAAGTGTCACATTATCTATGAATTAGATTAAAAGGAGAACAACTTGATGCCCCCCTTGGCAGATGTACTGAATATTAATCTCTTCTCAAATGTAATTACTGGTATTTTCTTTTTATTTCAAGTGTTTTAATCAGCCTTTAGTATTTTGGCTTTATTGTAAATACTGTGTATTACTACTGCTGCCTGATTGTTTCAGGAGAATGAATTTAAAACCCCAGCCCAGTCACTGTCTATATGAAGTTGGCACATTCTCCCAGTGTCCTCCTCCAATTTGGGCTCCACGTTCCAATGACATGCAATTCAAGTTAACTCCCTACTGAAATTGGCCCCGATTGTGTGAATGTATGTGTCTAAGTGTGAGCGTGCCCTCTGATTGACAGACATACTATTCAGAGTTGGTTCCTGCCATGTATCTGATGCTGCCAGGACAGACCAATGCCACCTAGAACTGAATTAAGAATGGCTGGATGGATGAATGAACATCAATATACTGTATTTAGCAAAACATGAAAATTTTAAAATGAGTGACTCAGTGATAGCCGAAAGAACAAGTTCCACATTATGATGTCTCTCTGGCACTGACCAGGCTTTGTGAGAAGTTATATTATGTATGACTATCAGTTAAGACCAGACTGATGGAGTAGAACATTAAACAATGTTGCAGGAGACGAGAATGATCAGATGACTGTGAAAAAGTATCAAAAAAGACTGGTATGAAAGTGAAAAGTAAAGTGGTAAGGTGATTTGGACATGCGAGTTAAAGTCTGAAAATGCTTGGGTAAAGAGATGTACTTTGATTTGGGTAGAGTTGATAAAACATTATCAGAAAATGAAGTGGTTGGAAGTGGACAACATTTGCCCCCAGGGATATCAACACACCATGGAAAGCAGAGGATGGACACTCGGGGGCAATGGGCCATCCAGATAATATGAAGGTTTCTCTAAGGTCAACATGAAAATTCAAAGCTCTAGTTTTACTCACTTCATTAAAGGCCTACTTAAACTAGGAGCTGTTTAAAGTTTTTGCACTGCTAGTCATTAGCATCAATCAGCAGTAAAAGAACACAAGCCTACTGCCTGTGTCCTAAAGAGACCCCACAAATAAACCCAACTATCTATTTTTAAAGCTGCTTAACCTGGTTCAGGGTCGCAAGGAATGAGGTCTTATCCTATCAGGACTGTGCATAAAGCTGGAAGCAAGCCTGGATAAAGGAGCATTGCATCACTAGACACTCACCCAAACATTACTATTTTAGACCTAATCTAACCTGCATTTCTTTTGGGTGAATAAGAAAAACAAAAATACCATGGTGTGTATGGACACTGACAGTGGGAGAAGGTTTAACATCTACAGAGACATTCACGAGGCCAGAGTTCAAACCCAAGATCCTTGAAGCTGCCGTGCACCAACTTTAAGTACTGTGCCATTATGCCACCCACAGTAATATGTAATCTGACCTAAATACTTAAACCAGTCATATTTTTAAAGTAGCAACTGATGTGCGTCAACAAGCCGACAGAATTCCCCTGCTCTAAAGAGACTTCCATGCCAGCACTGAAACTGTGTCTTACGTCTTCCACAGAAAATGATTTCAGATTGCCCACTATTCGAAATGCGCTAGTTATTTTAAGCAGCCACCCCCAATAAGCAGCTGATAAAGTTTAAAGTGGCAGCTCACTAGTGGTACTCCCACCTCTTACCTTTGCCATTCTGCCAGGCGGTATACCACGAGAGGCTGAGGAGGGAGGTGAAGATCAACACGATAGCCACAGTACCATGCCTGAGCCTCATTTCATCCCAGCGGCCTCAGACGGACTGACAGGCGCAAAGCTCACAGTATATCCCAGGCGGCCTGTAAGATGCCAAAGGATTGGAGAAAATCAAGTCGGCTGCACATGTTTATGGCACAGCCACAATTCACCAAAAGAAGAAAGCCCACACTCTTCAGGTTATCCGCTTAGAGCTGACACTGCGGAAATAAGCGACATGCAACCAGGCTAATAGTCCAGAGAAGGTCCTACGGCACGGTAGCCGCGAAGCGTCGTTGTCAGCCCTCGGCTTCAAGGAAAGTGTCAAGACGTTGCCGGTTCTCACGCCTGCTGTAGAATCACTGTAGCTTATCTATGCTCCGTCTGTCAGATGTCATTTTTTTAGTTTAATGTCTTGTTATTTCATGTGCATCACTTTACTTAGAAGCTACTGTACTTGCTCGTGGAGGCTTCAAATTAACACTGGAGACCTTTCTTCCGAGTTGTTGCAGGATGCCTCCCGCTTACAGAAGATATTACAAGGGCTACGAAGCTCCGTTTATCCCCATTCTCATTTGTAATCTACTACTAAAAACCACCCCCTTTGCTCGCCACGCCCCTCCTACGTTGAACATGCCGACCGTCTCTGTGCACTTCAGCTCGGCCCCTCAAAGATTCTTTAAACCAATCTTGGTGCTCACGGTACATACGATCCGCCCTCTGGAACAATACGGTTCCGTCACTCAAAGCTCCTCTCCTAGCCATTTTCGGGCAAGAATGTTATGTTTGCAAAGAAATCTAAAAAAAAGGAATGATGGATAAAGATATGTTAAGAATATAGCGGATACATCAACATCCTTATGTCTGGTCCTACTCAGTGCCATTTAGTTTTACCATAGGGAGTGAAGGTGAACTGCTTCGAGATCCACTGCAGATAACCGTCTCACGCACCAGAATAATGACGTATTAATACCCGGAAGTGCTGGCGGCATAAATAGACGGCAGCTACGGTGGCCGTGAAGTACAAAACAGACGAAACACTCGTATCTAGCGTCGATTTCATCAATTATTAGCCGCTTTGTTTGCATTAATATTTTATCCCGCCGAAGTTTATAGGAACTACCGTAAAACTTTAAAACAGTTTAATTGGTTAATTTCTGGAGGTGAAAGTGGAACTTCGTGGCGGTTTCGGACGGTGTCATTAACGGACGACAAATCTGTGTGCGCCGTTTTTAATTAAACGTTCAGTAGTTAGGGGTTGTGTTGTGTCTATTGCTAGCTTTAACAAGATAAAAAGTATACGCATGGCGCATCATTCAGGTGTGTTTGCAGGCGTTCAGTAGGTCGGTTCTGAACCCGATTTTTGAGGGTTTTTGGGGGCCAGAGGCTATCCCATCTGGATATGAAAAATGCTGAAAATAGAGCAGAACTCCAGCCCATCACAGGGGCCACTCACGCACAGAATCACACACACGCATATAACCCATATTCACATACAGTGACACTTTTGAAAGTAACAATTTAAATAAATAAATTAAAACTTGTATAATTCATTATGTACTGAGCACGTCTGGCCGTACTAATTTTCGTGAAACCGTACTTGCAAAGCTGTTCAGTTATGAGGGAATAACAGAAGTGAAAGGCAAACTTTATCATACTGAGTGACCATAATGGATGTCACGGGAATATGGCACTCTGATGGTAAATTATAGTGTGACCACATTTTCACAGCCCCAGAGCCCACTCTCATAAATGCCTGCTTTAACCCATCACAATCAACGGGAGATTAGGGTAAGAAAAAAATAAATAAATAAAAAATAATCTTTCACAAACGAACGCATAAGATTCCACACTGTGTTTGAAATGAAAAAATAAATGCTGGGGCTCAGTTTGTCGGTTTCTTGTTCCTCCATACCACGGGTGTCAAACTCCAGTCCTGGAGGGCCACAGTGGCTGCAGGTTTTCATTCTAACCATCTTCTTCATTAGTGACCAGTTTTTGCTGCTAATTAACTGCTTTTGCCTTAGTTTTAATTAGCATGAATCAGGCCCCTTAGTTGTCTCTTTTTCTTTAATTAGCAGCCAAACAATAATGAGACACAAAACAAGCCGCCACATGACCAGCTGTGCCAATCACACAATATCTGAAAATAAAGGTGACGGTCTCGTTACGGTCGAACTCTCAGGTCACCAAAACATTTTGACGATGTTCTTAGAAAAAACAGAAAAATCAACAGTTTTGGAAATGTCTGCTGTGGCAGAATAAGAGCAGCAACAAGCCATGGAATTAAATAACGGGCTTAATTAACAGCAAGAATCAGCTTCTCAATAAGAGATTGGTTGGAGTGAAATTGGTTGGAGTTTGAAATCTCAGTTTAGCTGGTCATCTGTTGGTTTGTTTCACATCTCATTTCTGTTTGGCTGCCATTTAATGAAGAAACGAATAAATTCAGAGGACTGAATCCTTAAAAACAGGGTTATTAAACTGAAAGGGAAAGAAGTTAATTAGCAGTGAAAACTGGTCACTGATTAGGAAAAGAGTTAGAATGAAAACCTGCAGCCACTGCGGCCCTCCAGGCCTGGAGTTCGACACCCCTGCTCCGTGCGATGTTGTGTACATACGTGTAACACAAGTTATTCATGAGCAAGGACCCTTTTTGGTGTTTCGTGCACGCTGTTGTAAATATATTGTGACGATATTTGTTTTGGCGAAGCAATATTTGAAGCTCTTAAAACAGATGGGCAGCCTTTTCAAACAGGGACATTCTGATATTCTTCAGGTATTTATTGGGACGTATAGCCCCTGTCACTCAGACGTGTAGTCACTCCAGTAAATTACACTGTCAATGAAATAGTCACAGCACAGGGTGCTTCATTCATATCTAAATGTTTTATTTTCCTTGCGTAAAGTTATGTTGTCACCTAAGGATTAAATTATAGGGGTAAATGTGCATTATATTAGAATGGGGATATGTACTGTATATACCTACATTAAGACTTGCAATGTTCATTTCCCTGTTAAGCTGTAAAGTAGTGTTTATGAAGTTAAGCATTCAAGATCTTTGAGGATATGTGACAGGAAGCAAGATTCTTATTTTGATTTGGCCCTGCCATGTGCCATGGGCAGCTGCAGAGAATACGGCCTTTTTATGTTGAAACCGAAATCTGCCTCCATCCAGTTCTTTTTGTTGCTAAAAAGGATTCCATCCCCTGTAGAAATGAAATCTTGCTACACTTGCTTGCGATTTTGCCTGTTAGGAGAATCATTTAGGTTACAGTGGTCCTCAAACGTTTTGGCACATGGACTGCTTTTAATTAAAGAATCTCTTCGATAGAAGAGTGAAGGTTCCCCCCGTCGGGTTTTAATAATACTCAGTATTATTATTAATAAATAGTAGAAGGGGTTGCTTCCATGGACTGGCAACAATTCATAGCCAGCTTTTTTGCGGATTGCAGTAGGCAATAACAGGATTAATTCCTGCCAAGGCTTCATATCAATGTGCTGATAGAAGAGGCAAATGTTTGATTGACAACCCCCAGCCCCACCTACCCACTGAACGTCCCCACGCACCTACAACAAGACGGCCGCACAAGTAGGCAGTGATGATGAGTAAAGCCTGGTTTATACTCACTACGTGAAGCACGCGCAATGAACGACCGAAACACAAATTTTTACTTTAGTTTTGGAATCGTCCAAAAATTTGATTTTGATGAATCTCGAAGTTTTAGACCTCCCCGAGTCCAAAAATACAATTTTTGGAATTATGTCTGTGTGTGTGTGTGTATGTAAACACGATAACTTAAGTATGCTATCACTTAGGTCAACCAAATTTTGCATACAAGTACTAGGTACAAAAAGTAGATTTCCATCAAATTTTGAGCTATTTCCACTAACTGGAAGTAGTACTTTACCTGAAACATTTCCCCAAAAATATTAAAAATTTGATAATTTCACATCATATAATGGTAAAGCACCACATTGTAAGCATTTTTTGAAAATAACCGGTTTTTCGAGATAATCGCAATTTTACTTTTGTCATTCAAATGGTAATACATAAAGTACATATTTGAGAACTTTTTTGCTTTACGTAAACAAAATTTTGTGTACAAGTATTACATTACACACATTACTAAAATAAAATTATCATGGCAGATTTCCAATATAGGTATTATGGTAAAGCAATCATTTTGGACTTTTTTATTTTGTTACATTTTCTAAGAAAGCATACAGTTTTCTAGATAATTTCAATTTTCAATATTAAAATGTGTGCATGCCAGCAATGAAACATATTACATCATGCTGTTAAAAATACTATGTTTGCATAAACACCAGGGGCCTCAGGTATAAGGCTGTGCATAGAATTCACACTAAAATATGGAGTACGGACAAAATAGAAATGTGTGTACGCACAAAAGAATTCAGATGCATAAATCTGTGCGTACACCAACTTCCACGTTCTTCCACGACATAAATCCCAGTCAGTGTGAAATGTAATGCACGTGCACGCACCTGACGCCCACCCCGACTCCTCCCAGAATTTCACATTTTAATATGCAGATCAATATAAATACCCCTTTCCGTTCAGAGTTCAGTTAAAAAACAATGGAAGAAGCATGTGAAAAAAAGAATTTCAGCTAATGCAAAGTTGAGGCAAGGAAAAACATACTATTTGTTGGCTTAAGCAGTGATATAAACAACAAAAGGAAGTGTGGAGAAACTTGAAAGTTCAAGTTCAGAAAGTTGCACAGTGCCTGAATAAAAAAAGAAATGGTCAGATGTCAAAGTCGCCGTAAAAAGGCGAGTCGTTGCCCACCGTCTGAGTGTCATACGGAAGCCTATTAGAGCATAGATAAAAGAAAAAAAATAGGGACACAATGAAAAAAATGTCAAAATGTCCACTTCAATCTTGTAGTTTATTTTGTCATTAAAGTAGAATGTTATAAACTTAATCTTAAAATCGTTTAATTTACTAGTTTCTTAAATCCCATTATAACTTAAATAGCACATTAAATGCTTTGTATTCTATGTGTTCTTCTATGTACGCTGTGTATGAATCACTATGTGCTTCTTAAACGGGCTTTCTTGTACACTGACAGGACACAGAATACATTATATTCTTGATATTACAGATCTCTGAACAATTTAAATACTAAGATGTATACTTGATATCATTTTCATGATGAAATTAATTAAAGCATGTATTAAACATGGGAACATGGTGGCTCAGTATTAGCGATGAGCTAGCACCCCATCCAGAGATTGTTCCTGCCTCCTGTAAGATGCTTGCTGTGCCATGTGCGACCCTCGATAAAATCATGTATTGCAGTGGTACTGTCTCTTTGAAATGGACTAACCCCCATTCCTGTCCTTCTTTTTCTTTCTCCAAGTAACCAATCACCACACAATAAGTTCTTTAATAAATGTAAAACCATCTCTAAGCTTAGAATGCCGATTCTTCAAAACTTTTAAGGAACATTGAAATATATTCGTGTTTAATTATTCCATCCATCTTTCCATCCAGTGTCGTGCCAGTCCCAGCAAGCATACAGCACAAAGCAGGAACAATCCATGAACGGGGCACCAGTTCCTCACTACCGCTGCGCCACCGTGCACACGTTTAATTATTAACAGTATACATTATTTAAATTAATTTAAAAAATTATCTGTATAATGTAATATACACACTTTACAGTATTTCATCTTAAAAATGATATCAAGAGCTTGCAGAAGATAGCACTTGGAAATCTAAATCGATTTAGAAGCCAGTCATCATTATCTGTAAATACGCGCTCTCTTCTATTGAAATGAACTGAATTCCTTTATTGTTATTGTATGCTATAATGAGATTCAATATGCAAATCCTCCATAAACTTATTTTCCTATAAAATGATAAAATAACAACAACAACAATAATAATAATATGATAAAAAAACAATGACAAATATACAATTATGTAAGCATAAGTGCCTCAGGTTGTGCAATATTACAACTGTAGTGCATGTTTAAAGTGAGGTAATTGTACTTATAAGTACAAACAGTTTTACCAGGAGCACTTGATGGACTGATTGAGTGCATTTAGAGCTCGATGAAACTACTTTTCAACCACTAGGTCCCGACAGGAAAGGCTATGGAGCGTTTGTAGTATGGGTGAAGTTCAAATAGACTCTGTGCATGGCTGAGGCAGCGTGTGCTGTATCCCTATAATCCTCTTTCCGATCAGCTGCTGTATTGCTGTGATTCCACACTTAGATCCATTGGGTTAAAATACTCTGAGTGGTGCACCGAGATTAACAACACTAAAGCAGCCATAGTATTTGGAATAGTTTGGCAATTCCGTGGACCATTATATTGTAACAGGTTGATTACAATCAGATGCCTTAAAGTAATAAACGATATGCGGTTAATTTCATTGTATTTTTAAAGGGGATGTGAATCTAAAAAATAAAGGGAAACCACACAGGAACAGTAGCACTGCTTTGATGCTGGGTGCCGCCAGTTTGCAAAACTGAGCTGAAAACTTGCGCACACAATGGATTGAGCTGGCATGAGAATGTGCGTGGCTTTACACCAAGTTTAGTTTTTATATGTCGCGATGTGAGCGTGGAAACGGGCATACGCAACATTTTTGTGTGTACGCACCGTTTATACATGAGGCCCCAGGTGTTTACTATAGTAGGTCCTTCTACAGTGCATAGGAACTGCAAATTGACACCATTTGAAAGGTGCTTCATTTACATTTTAAAATATTTGTAGTAATAAAATGCACCACATATGTCACTCCAAAAAATGGTACATCGCAACCACTGGTAGAAATGCACTTAATTACTATAATGTTTGTATTGTAACATCTTTTGGAATGACAAATGCCATGCATTTTATTACCACATGTACCACAAAATACATTCCAAAAAATGGTGCACTGCAAATGTAAACACTGAGGTTTACATTGATTATTTAGATTTCAACCCATTCTAGACAGCTTTTTAGTTAAATATCAATATTTTATTTATTTATTTATAAAGCACTTTAAAAACAACATCAAGGCTGACCAAAGTGCTGCACAATAAAACCCAACATATCAGACACACAATAACCAAAGGGTAAAAGAAACAGAAACACATTAATACATAACAGCTGAAGGAATTCATAATAAAAAGTACACAGATAGTCAACATATCATACTGGATTAAAGGCCATGGAGTAAAAGTGTATTTTTAAATAGGATTTAAAGACAGCAAGTGAAGGAGCCTGCCTAACTTGCAGCGGCAAATCGTTAGAGTTTTGGAGCTGCAACTGAAAAAGCCCAATCACCTCTGAGTTTGCATCATGTCTTAGGAACATGTAAAAAGCATCTGGTCTGCTGACCTAGGAGAGCGAGACAGTACTTAAGAGTGCAGCAGTTACGACAAATAAAATAGGGCACAACCATTAAAGGATTTAAAAACAAATACAAGGATCTTAAAATGGATTTGAAAACAAACTGGAAGCCAGTGAAGGGAAGCCAAAATCGGGGTAACATGCTCATGCTTTCTTGTGCCAGTTAAAAATCGAGCAGCAGCATTTTGCACCAGCTGTAGGTGAGCAATGGAGGCCTAGCTAATTCCAAAAAGAAGCGCATTGCAGTAATCTAGACAAGAGGTTATAAAAGCATGTATCACTGTTTCAAGGCTGCGTTTAGACAAAACAGGCTTGATTTTTGACGGCCACCTCAACTGGAAAAAACAAGATTTTACCACTGCGTTCACATGGTTATCAAGTTTTAAAGTAGAATCCATTTTCACACCTAAATTTGTGATCATGGATTTCTCATATTGAGCCACAGTGGAAAGGTCGATGCAGGGGGTCTTGCTGGTGCCATTGGGTCTACATAGCATGACTTCTGTCTTGTTCTCATTAAAATTTAGAAAATGTAATGCCATCCAAGTCCTTGTGTCAATAAGGCAATCAAGCAGGGGCTGGACAGAACATGGACCAGGGCACTTCAGAGGGAAATAAACCTGACAGTCTTCCGCATAAAAATGAAAGGAAATACCGTGTTTCTGGAAAATAGTGCCAAGTGGCAGCAGGTACAAGGAGAGCAGAAGAGGTCCCAGGATGGAGCCCTGTGGTACCCCCCAGGAGAGGGTAACAGAGGTGGAGGTAAAATCATTAATGCTGACACAAAAACTTCTGAGAGATAGGACCTAAACCATTGGAGACCTGAGCCTGTGATGCCCACCCACTGCTCCAGCCTGGAGATGAGGATCTCATGGTCTATAGTGTCAAAGGCAGCTATTGACTCCAGAAGCATAAGTAGTACACAGTCACGAGTCCACTGTTCAAAGAATATCATTAAAAACCTTTAACAGAGTAGACTCAGCGCTGTGGTGAGTTTTAAACCCAGACTGGAACACTTCCAGAATTGAATGTTCGTCCAGGAAGGACTTCAGTTGGGTGTAGATGACTTTTTCCAAGAGTTTGGACAAAAAATGTAGCTTGGAAATAGGCCTAAAGTTTGACATAACAGAGTGGTCCAGACCCGTTTTTTTCAGCAGAGGTTGCACAACAGCATGTTTAAAATTTTTAGGCACCACACTAGAAGTTAAACTACTATTAATAATTGTAAGAATAGAAGGACCGAAGGTAGGAAAGACCTCCTTAAGAAGTCGAGGTGGGACAGCATCAAGGGGGGAGCCAGATGGCTTCATACTGGAAACCAGCTGCTTTAAAAAGGGGAGAGTGACAGGCTCGAAGTGGTCAAATACAGCCAAACAGGGTATTAAAATGGATGGATCATGAGAAGGTGATGAAATGAGGACCCTAGTGCTACAACCTTCTTCAAAAAAGAGTAAAGAAATTTATCGCCAGTTTCCCTAGAAGCTTCCAGATAGACAGGTTCATGAACATTAAGAACAGAACTCAATGTGTAAAAAAGTACATGGGGGTTGTGAGAGTCAGAGCCAATAACTTCAGAAAAACATTTTGATCTAGCAGCTTTCAAAACTTTCTTTTTTGGAAGACACCGAGGGCTGTGAGGTCACTTCAAAATAAAAAACAGCAGAAACCTGAGCAGCAGTGGAAGATTTAAAAGTATGGCAGCGCTGAACAGGTGCTTTTAATATGTTCTAGTATTAAAATTTATGCTTAAAGCAAAACAGTTATTTTTGATAGTAAGGTAAGAATATAGGTTGAACTGAATAAAGCAGCAGGATGCAGCATGTTAAGGTGTTTTTCCTGTGAGTGGGTAAGCAGAGCCAAAAATTTATATCGGGTTGATAAGGACTGATCTGCTAGAAAAACTACAGCTTAGAGCCAAAAATATCACCAGACCTAGTTTGGTGGATCCAGATGAAGTGCTGCTACCACCAATTCATATTAAGCTTGGTTTAATGAAGCAGTTTGTCAAAGACCCATCTAAAGATGGAGGCTGTGTTATGTATTTGTTTGGAAGTTTCTGGGATTGCTTGAGGCATTTTACCTGGACCACTGATTTCTGGTGTAGGAATTTGATGGTGCAGTGAAGTGCCTGGAACAAGAGGTTTGGGTATCATTCACAGAAGTAATTTCTAAGTTCTCAGGTAACAATAAAGATCCAAATTATAAAGACATTGATACAAAATGTATTAGTTAAGTTTAAGGAATTGGGTCGCAACACAAAGTTCATTTTTTGGATTCACAGTTGAAAATTTTCCCTGAAAATCGTGGAGATGTGAGTAAAGAGCATGGTGAAAGGTTCCTTCAGGATAACAAGGACATGGACAGATGTTACCAGGGATGTTGGGATGTCAGTCTGATGGCAGACTACTGCTGGGTGATTAATAGGAATGCACCAGAAAAAGTGGGCCAACGACAGGCCATCAAACAAAGTTTTGAGTAAAAAAAAAAAAAAAGTGACAAAAAGTACAGAATGTACTGTATATGTAAGTGAATGAATATTTATTGTTGTTTTCTTTGCATATATTTAAAAATATTTGATTGACTAAATACTTCCATGTTAAATTGATTTATAACAATATTATGTACATGAATACATTGTTTAATTTTGATTAAATTTCTTTTCAAGTTTCTACATAAATGTGACATGATGGAAACAATCTGGTTATACAGTATTTGTTTTTATCAGCCTTGGGATAAATCACCCACAGTATAAGCTGGTATTCCATCAACCAAATAAGGAGCTTCAAAGCCAGTGGCAGGTGTGCCTATAAAAATATGAAGCCTGCAATGTCGCAAACAGCATTTCATCTAGTGCGACAAAGATGAGCAGTCCTTTTGGGGATAGCAAGCCACCTCATAGAAGAACGTAAAAAGCAAGAGAACCCATTCCGGCATTTGGTGCCGGTGCTACATTGGTGTCTGAGGCGGATGAAGATAAGACCTTTCGTCCAGTTTATCAGAGCGCAGATACTGGACTTGCTGGGCTCTTCGGAGCAGTTGCCGGAGAGTCTTGAGGTCGAGATCTAGAATGTTCATTTGGAGCATTAATACGAGGGGACATTACAGCTCAAAGACTGCTTCCCCATCTGCTAAGGTCCCCTTTCCAGTCTTTTAGTTTGTTTGGTCCCAAAACACTCCGTTATACTCACAAAATGGCATAAGCCTTTTAAAAATGTTTAATTAATTTTCGTTAACTGCAATATTAGAATAAAGATGAATTGTAGAAGAAGTACTGTAGCACTCTTCGATTTGTTACATTCATTGCTATACATTAACAAACAAAAAAGGAAGGTGAAGTTGTCCCAATATAAAGTTTTGGACCCTTTTTTACTTTAATTCATATACCGGATTTATTATTTGCATATGGTTGCAATGGTCATCATTTTTGAGTATATGCATGTGCCTGGTGGGTTGTAGGAGGCTGGAGTTATAATCCCACCTTGATTATATGATAGTCATATCACTGTTGCTTGAACAGTTGTATTCGGCACCTTATTTTTATATAAAAGTTCATTCATATTCTCAGTTATACAGTTAGGTGAACACATCATGCACACCCAAATAAACAAATATCTATCCTCACCTGCATTTTTGTCATCAAAAATTATTTTCATGACAGCTATAGTTTATAAGATATTCAAAGAACAGAACTGGCCTAAGTCATCCCTTATTGTTTAGTAAAATATTCATGCTTCTGCTCCTAATTAGAGTGATTTCATTAAACAAGTGTTGATATTTTAATAAAGGTATTTTACACAATTAATTATTTTGCTTATAAATTATATCAAATAATTATTAAAATATTTAGTTGCCTGTTGGCTTTGGTTGCCTTTATATATTTTATGGATTTAGAGAATGATTCGATTAATGACAACTGGTCACCTGAGTTACAACCAGCAGAGGGCGCTACAAACCAGGCATAGGACTTGACCAGAACAAGCCCAGGTAAGGAAGCGGTTACTGTTGTGCTCAAGCCACAGGTGGGATGCCAACTGTTGGCACAAGTCCCTTGAGCAGGGTGAAAGACCCCAGTATAATTACCCCAGAGGTACAAGTTTAGGTAAATGGCAATAGGGGAAGACTTCCAACTAATTAGAATTTCACCAACATTTCAAAGGGCAGCAGGGAGTTCCTTTGTATTATTTATTGTTGGCAGTGGGTATGAACAGGCTACCTGGACATCTCCTGCCTCTTTAAGAGGCAGTTGGGGCTCATAAGTTCATGAGCACCTTTAGAACACAGCAGAGGCCTTTTGACATACAGCCCCAGGGCTTCTAAACTGTATGTGAATCCTTACCTTACGTTCTGTCATAAGTGGCCTCAACTCGGCCAACCCTCACTAGTGTACTGAGCTTGGAGTAGGGCGTGGAGTCAGTAACAAGGGTCCACAGCCAGTTTTATAAAGAGAGAAGCGTGTAACGTTATGACAGGGGATATTGGGAGTGTGACACATGGGGGAATGTGGGCCAGGAACCCCACAAAGTAAATAGGTTCTGTAATATTAACGACTTTTGTACATGTGTTTTTGCATTGATTGGGGTTTTGATACATGAGGATTTTGTTTGCGATATTATTTTCATGCCTGGTTTTGGAATAAAAAAGTTGGTTTCATTATATTATCTTTGTGATTCCATCTTGATTCCTGTCATGTGACCACTATTGACCACAATGATGTCATCAGATGTGACAGTATAAACAGGGCAGTGATCACACACAGCATTATCCCATGGTGGGTTTAACAAAGTTCAGAAAAACACTAAAGATAGCTAGCTTCATTTTCACATAGGCCCTTGCATTAAGATTCTGTTCCTTAGTGACAGCCATGTCTGACTTTGATGTTCGTATTTATTTTGCCAAATTGGCTTATGGTTACAGTGGTACCTCTGGTCACGACCATAATTCGTTCCAAAACTCTGGACGTGACCCGATTTGGTTGCGACCCGAATGTAATTTCCCGATAAGATTGTATGTAAATACAATTAATCTGTTCCAGACTGTATGAACTGTATGTAAATATATTTTTTAAGCACAAAAATAGTTAATTATACCATAGAATGCACATTGTAATACTAAACGATTCTGTTCCTTAGTGACAGCCATGTCTGACTTTGATGTTCGTATTTATTTTGCCAAATTGGCTTATGGTTACAGTGGTACCTCTGGTCACGACCATAATTCGTTCCAAAACTCTGGACGTGACCCGATTTGGTTGCGACCCGAATGTAATTTCCCGATAAGATTGTATGTAAATACAATTAATCTGTTCCAGACTGTATGAACTGTATGTAAATATATTTTTTAAGCACAAAAATAGTTAATTATACCATAGAATGCACATTGTAATACTAAACTAAATGTAAAAACAATGAATAACACTGAGAAAGCATACATTGTAAGAGTTTGCGCTAGACCCTTATGAACTGCTCACTGTAAACATTTTTTTATGAGTTTAAAGCACAGGGAAAAATAATTAAGTGCCACTTCTCTAGCGAAACTTTTCAAACCATACTCTACTGGCTTTAAATTCCTCACCTTTGACAATCAAAGATGGATTTTTTTTTTCAGTAAATCAACCTTGAACCTTCCTGGCTTTCTCGCATATGATCGCCTCGCTTACGCTATCCCCTACAACTTGCTTCACATTCAACCACACTAGCAAACAGTTTTTCCACCTCTTCCAGCACTTGAGGCCTCTGCTTGGTTAACATTGTAACTCCTTTTGCAACATCAGCTGCATTGTTAGGCCCTGTATACGCAAACAAAAGGAAATGGGAAACAGAGAATGGCAAATCATTGGTGCGTACGAACACGCGTAGGAAAACTGGCCGCCAGTGTTTTTGTTCGCCACCAAAGCGTGTGGTCTTGAACAGATGCAAAAGTTTGGCAGACTTTTTGATTGTAACACGATTTGTACATGTTCGGAAACGTTCGTGACCAGAGCTTCTTCTGGTTATGAACTTTTGTTTTTCCGTGATCATGTTCATTACCTACGTTATCCTGGCTTTCCTGTGTTCACAATAATTTTTGGACACTAAGGTGTGTCCTTAACAGAGTCCACCTCATGTAGCGTAGGCCATAAGGGAAAATAGTTTTGTTATTTTCTGTTGTACTCGTAAATGTGTGCCGTTACTTGTGTTCATTTTCACATCCTCATAATAAAACACATTTCCTATTTATACTTCAATCTATTTGATTAATATTTGGGTTTGGAAATAGACCAAGAATACTCCCCTAGAGTTCATAAATTTATGTAACAAAACTGTAAATCTTAAACAGTGTAAAAATACTTCCCATTGGGCCAAATAACTTCCACTAAGAAACACTGTGTTAAATCATATCTAACATGATTAAACTTGTACAATAAGATCTCTTTGGCACTTGGTATCTTCTTATTCTTCCTCCTCCTCTTCATCTTTTCCCACTTCTACATGGGATGTGAATACCTTTCATTAATCTGTGGAAAAAAAACGATTATCAATGCCACTGTAGATATAAGGAAAAACCTACATATGGGTCAACTCCATCAACTTAAAACTGTCCTAATAAGTACAAATAATGTTTGCATGCTACAAACCTACTTTAATGTTTTGGCACGTAACAACTGATTATACTTTAAAACTCTAACAGACAGAGGTTTAGACATCTCCAGAAAAGTTTCTCAGAAAAACAATTTGCTAATCCATGCTCTTCTTAAGACAAATTTTCTACATCAAACATTATTAACATTAAGATATCTGCTGACCATGAATTCTGCTTGTCATAAAAAAATAATTTATTCTTAAACATGTATGCTGGGAAAAAATGCAAATTAAAATGAGACTTGTATGTCCAATGACATTTGTAAACTTTCAAATGGTGTGAAAGCATTTGTAATAAACAGTGACAGAGTTTTCTGGCACACGGCAGGAGATTCTACCCAGAGCTCTAAGCTCCAGCCGGGTATCTCTGGTACGCTTGCTCTGGGGCTTGACTTAAAACCGCCTCAAGACAGAGTTTATAGCCATGCCAAGCTCAAACCTTACTGGATTTGAAGTTGATGCAATGGCCCAACTGTCAGAAAGAAGACAGGCCAGAGAGACAGAGAGGTAAATGGGTTTGTGCTTTAAAGTGGGCAAGTCACCTCATCTGGTAGAAAAAGACCAACTCCCGTGTACTTAGACCTACAAAGTTTGTGGGCTTGTTGTTTTTCATTTTAATGTTAGTCAAAGGTATTCTCTTTCTATGTACATCACTTCATTTTGTTTGATTATTTAGTTCAGCTACTGTTTCCACTATATTTTAACCTTCTTGATATCATTTTGGGTAGGAGTGAACCATATATCCATATATGTAGTGGAAAATCAGACTTCATTTAAAATTTTTAAAATGAAGAAAGAGAAAAAGATTCAAAACAGAGATTTACTTCCATGAAGCAGGCAGAAAAGACACAGAGCTGCATTGTTGACCATGAAAACTAAGCACAAATGAGAACATAAGCCATGAAAATCCCTTTTGTTAGTTACATCTTCAAACCTTTAGACTTTACAGCGGGACAGTTTTGTTACATGTAATATGCATATCTGATTAAAACAGTTAATAGTATTTTCAACCAAAATAACTTACATACTGTATGTTAACAAAATGTGGTTACATCCCAAAACAGAAAGTTATAATGAAATAAATGTTTAAGATATCCAACAGCCCTTTAAAATTATTACTCTATAGACAATTACACACACATATACATTAGTATGTGTTTATGTGTGTATGTGTATGCGCGTGTGACACACTCACAAACACACACAATGCATATATAGTGTGTTAATGCCTAAAAGGGTTGAAAAGATTTGTGAGCCAAAAAGAATAATTTACAAAAATAAGGATTTGTTGAAAAAACTACATTTGCTTTTCTTTGTTTTCTGTTAAACAAAAAGTTAGACAACAATGCTGCCTTAAAAGTAAAGCTCAGTTTGCAAATGAAAGTGCTACATCTCGGTATATTTAAGCACCTGTAGATATTCAGCCTGCCACTGTGGACTATCAGCTACAAGGTTTGTTGTAAGGCCAGCAGTATGGATATGCTTGTGCTTGACATTTTAATAAAACAGCTCTTTTGTCTGTCAGCTACATTTGTAAAGTGCCACTTGAACTTGGTATGGAAGGTGTCTGATGCACACTATTTTTCTCCTTTATCCTATATGCAAAATCTTAATTCCAAGTCTATCATCAATTTTGTTACCGCTGTTTTTGTTATAAGAAACTGGATGATTAGATTGATTTTGAAATTAATAGCAGAGAGAAGAGTATTTTACAGAAAGAATGGGACTGTACCCACTTTAGACCAGCTTAAATACAAAATAAAGATCAAGTATCACATAATTAAACTAATATTTTGATTTTTTAAAAATTTATATCTCCTTAACTGAGAATCTTGTGCAACATTAGCTGTTTATCCAATTATGATGAAGAAGATGAAAACAAACAAGGCAGCTTTGAGGCCGTCATCTAGTCAATAATTAACTTATTACACTGTAGAAAGTTCAGTTCTATGCTGCATGTTCTGGTTTTATGAAACAAAAATCTGTACACAATCTGTTCACAGTGACAGGGATGTAAATGGAGTAGGACATGCTGCTTAATCCATGGACTTGTCACTCCAGGCTTGCGATTTTTTCTTAGCTAGCTCCATCCAAGATGGCTGTGCAGGTTTGCAGGCAGGTTGTTGATGGCCCTTCTCTTGCTTTTCTGGACTCATTTGATGACATGGTATGGGTGATCCTTTTGCAAAAACATAAGGGGAAAAAAATCAGTTTATGGGTCAGGACTGAAAAACAACTAGAATATGTATTCAAAGAAAAGTACTTTCTATTGTCAATCCTTTCTTAATGTTTCACCTATGCTTCCTTCTGTATCCTGCTCAGATATTAAACTGTTAGTTGTTTCTGGACTTCAAAAAAAACCTGAACTAAATGCTCAATTTGGATGATTCCCAGATGATCAGAGATGCTTAATATTGATGCCTTTGATGTGTGAAATTGCTTGCATGGTCCTTCTCAAACAGTTTCTCAGCAAGTATTTCTGTCCCACTCTCACTGACAAGAAGACTGCAGTTAGACCAAAGAAGCTTTCCCCTGCCATAACATCTACAACCAGTAACTACTCTTGCTTAGGATTCCCAAGTTTAGAGTTCCACTTTTTCTGGTTAAATTATAGCTAATTGTTCCACATGGCAATGTCCACATTTTTACTCATAATGATGTGGAAGCGCTTAATGTATGGGTTAGCCCAAGTCATTTTACGCCTGTAGATATCCTGAACTTGCCGGTTTAGACTATGAGCTGCCTACTATTGAATGTCAAGGACACATACACTTAAGATATGTTAAATAATGGAAACTATTCAAATCTAAACTGTTTTTATGAAAAGAATATTCTAAACAATAACAGCCAATAGGTGGATGAACAGGCACTTAGAACAGTAGAAAAATGAAATCATGCAGTAGATATTTTTTATTTGGCTTGCAAAAGCTGTTGATGCTGGTTCTGCAGCAAATATAACAACTGAATTATTGGTATCAGATGTATTGTACAAAATTGGCTTTCAAGATGATTAATGGCATGTATTTCATGTAGAGCTGATTTATAGTCTTTATCCTAACATCTAATTGAAAGATCCTTTTCCTTTGTGCAATCTCAGTTTATCTCAAGGTGTAATCTTTTGGAATCACTAATATTATTTGGAAACACTACCTGTATCTTTATCACAGCTAAAAGTGTAATTTGTACAGTTGATGATGGTAAAGTGAGTTTAGGACAGTTGGTCAAAGTTCTTTTAGCAAAGTCTCTGACTTGCATACACTAAATGTAAACATTTGAGGAAATGTTACACCCAAACCTAGAGTTTTTCAAAGGACGAAAACTATCAACATGTGTGTTTTGTTTAACGGACAGTCTTGGACTTACAGTAACCCACAGTCAGCTAAAAGCTCTATTTAAAGTAACAACTGATGGTTCACCAAGCAGTATTGTCCTGTCTGTTATCTTCAACTATTTTGCTAGCACACTATCTTGTTTGGTTAACTGGAAAAATCAAAATAATCAGACTGGAACACGATGGCAAAATTATGTCTTATTTTTATTTATGTGGGAAAAAAAATAGTTTAACTTTTACAAGGAATAGTTTTAAAGTTAAGTTAAGTTTTATAATTTGACAGCTAATCATTGTGGTTGTCCTGAATTAATAGAACATGTTAAATTACTGTTCCTGTTTTGGACATTTCAATATTGTTTTTTGTCTTCTGGCCAGTGCTGCCATAATAGGATTCAGCCCCCTACAGTGCTGAAAGCAGGTTTGAGAATGTTATGTTATTTTGCATCATAATAAAGCATTAATTCTGTTTGCTTTGCTTTAAAGTTGTTAAGTACACGCAGAAGTGTCTGAGGGTTACTGTGGGCATGAGTAAACCAAGAGAAGATCAAGCTAAGAGACATGGTTAGGCCTACACCGGAAGGTTCAAAATATCAAGAGAGCAAAACACAACAAAGTAATCAGAAACGAAAGGGCAAGATGAACTCAGAAATCAAAAGCAGAAGGAGAATTTTACCAAAAACACAGAATTCTACCACTAGGCATACTTGAAAATAAACTAAATACCAGTAAGAATTTTGAACAGTGTTGCTCTCACTGAGGGACAAAGCATGGACGACTTTATATAGTCGTATTCTGTGACATCATCCGTACGAAGATTGGGGTCATGTGTTGAGATTCTGGGTGACATTGTGTAAATGAACAAAATATGAGGATAAAGAAAAACAACTTTGTAATTTTAAAACCAAATGTTAAACTAATGACAGAAATGTAATATTCATGCACAAAAACCCCAAAATAGACACATATATACATACCGTATACAGTAATCCCTCGCTATATCGCACTTCGCCTTTCGCGGCTTCACTCTATCGCAGATTTTATATGTAAGCATATTTAAATATATATCGCGGATTTTTTGCTGGTTCGCAGATTTCTGCGGACAATGGGTCTTTTAATTTCTGGTACATGCTTCCTCAGTTGGTTTGCCCAGTTGATTTCATACAAGGGATGCTATTGGCAGATGGCTGAGAAGCTACCCAACTTACTTTTCTCTCTCTCTCTCTTGCGCTGACATTCTCTGATCCTGACGTAGGGGGATTGAGCAGGGGGGCTGTTCGCACACGTAGACGATACGGACGCTCGTCTAAAAATGCTGAAAGATTATCTTCATGTTACTCCCTTCTCTTCCTTCTGTGCAGCTGCTTCGTGAAGCGACATGCTGCACGGTGCTTCGCATACTTAAAAGCTCGAAGGGCACGTATTGATTTTTTTTATGTCTCTCTCTATCTCTCTCTGTCTCTCTCTCTCTCTCTCTCTGTCTCTCTCTCTCTCTCTCTGCTCCTGACGGAGGGGGTATGAGCTGCCGCCTTCAACAGCTTTGTGCCGCGGTGCTTGCATACTTAAAAGCCAAACAGCCCTATTGATTTGTTTGCTTTCCTCTCTCTTTCTGACATTCTGTGCTCCTGACGCGCACTCCTTTGAACAGGAAGATATGTTTGCATTCTTTTAATTGTGAGACGGAACTGTCATCTCTGTCTTGTCATGGAGCACAGTTTAAACTTTTGAAAAAGAGACAAATGTTTGTTTGCAGTGTTTGAATAAAGCTCCTGTCTCTCTACAACCTCCTGTGTTTCTGTGCAAATCTGTGACCCAAGCATGACAATATAAAAATAACCATATAAACATATGGTTTCTACTTCGCAAGATTTTCACTTTTCGCGGGGGGTTCTGGAACGCAACCCCCGCGATGGAGGAGGGATTACTGTACAGTAAATAGGCTTAATATTACAGAAGTCAATAAAATAACTATTAAAAAAAGAATAAATTAAACGAATATTGCACACAACAGGAAAATACGCTCCATCAGTGGCCATGGTCTCATCCTCCACACGGTCCACACAATCAATTAAAAAGGGAAGTGAAGTTTTAGGTAATATCATAAAAGAGTAGCACAGCTGAGCAGTGGTTAGTGCTGCTGCTGCCTCATAGCTCAAGTCTGTCCGGTGTTTGTACCTCCTCCACATGATCTGACATCTCACCCAGCATTGGCTCCTATCTTAAGCCTGACGTAACCAACATGGGTTTGTGTTCCCAATAGAACAACTGGGTTTAGATAATGCAAACCCTATTGAGGCCAAGTTAAGAATTATAATCCTGCAACTATTTTATAAAACACAGAATGTTGGAGTACTTTGTGCAAATCTGGTAACAATCTTATAAGAAGATAAGATGTAAGATGAGAAGAGTAACCAACTGCACCCCTTTGTTAACATGCATATATCCCTCAGATGGGCTGGGGACTGAACCTTTTTAGTTTTTAAGAGAGTAGAAATAAACAAAACATGGTTCTAATCTGGGTGTTCAAATTTCTGAAATGTATCAATGAAGCTGACGCAGCAGGAAGAATGTTCAGGAATGTCTTAACACAAAATATCATTGGAATTCTAGATTAATCTGCTTTTGCTTTGAGTTATTTAGTTAGTGTGTAGACCCTGATGAATTTTGGAAAATTTCAGATTAACTATAAGAAAATAAAACAAGCCTGGCAGATTATAACTTATTTGACACACAACATTTATCCACAGTTTTCCTGATTTTGTATTACAGCAGTTTTACAATTACAAAGGTGTACAACAGACTGAAAATATTTCAATTGAAAAATATAAATTCCATCCATCAACCCATTTTCTGAAGTCACTCGGTCCAATTGTGGATTATACAGTAAAATTAAAAATGATTACAAAAATACAATCATACTATTTCAAGTGGATTCATTACTTCCCCATCCCCACTGGATTTATTGCTCTCCATGAAAGTGTGGTTGACATGACATCTTTCACAACTAGGGGGCTCCGCCCCCTGCTCGCTTCGCTCGCCAACCCCTGGTGTTGGGAATGACAAAGAGCGTGATGTATGAATGAGATATAGAATAGTGTGAAGGTGTAGATGATGCAAATAGAAAGCAAACAATAAAGTGTGTGGCACAGTGTAAAGGTTTATTGGAAAATTTCTTTGTACACGCCGTTTAAGTGTAAAAGGTAATTCCAGGTCAGAACTTGTAATGTCAATGAAGATGGTTATTGTTGTGATCAGAGTCAAGTTTGTCAGAGCTTAGAAAGAGTTGTGTCTCTCCAGGAAGTAATGGAATGACTTGGGTATTTATGTTTTCCACATTAATATTTTTTGGACATAATATAGTGCGTTGTGTTAAAAGGGGCATTTGGTCTAATGAGATTGCTGTTCCAAATCTGTCTGTAACTAAGTCGTCGCAGATAAAGGCTTGAGGAATTGTAATAATATGTGGGTGAAGTCCATCTGTATTGGTGAGTGTACCATCTCCCAGTTGTAATAAGCAATTGTTATGATCTGGTTCTGGACATCATATCTTTTTTACTAACTGTATCTTTTGAAAGCAATGCCAATTGTCTGCGTATTTTAAGGTGCACTGAACAATAGCTGAGCGCATGGCATGTGTAAGAATAGCTAAGCACTGTCTAAAATCTCCTCCTAATAAAAGTACCTTTCCTCCAAAGCGAATATTATTATTCATAAACGTTTGTAGAAGTTTATGAATGGTGTTGAGTAAGTGACTGGATGCCATTGTACATTCATCAATAATTAACATTTTTGCAAGACGGATGTCACGTGCAGTGCCACCGTTAATGTTCATAGTGGATACCGATTTGTAGGATCTAATGCAGTTGATAAAGATTTCACTTTCAGGTACATCGTTAGTTAGAAGCTTCTGTAGATATTCAGGATATGAATGTAAAGGAGGCAGTCTAATTTGACCCTTTTGACAACAACGTGTAAAAGTATTACTTGTATTGCCAGTTGTTTCTTCAGGGAAGTGAACTGAATGACAATGATTGCAAATGACATTCATTAATCCGAATGAATTTTCCTGGTGTATGTTTTGCTTGTGCCGTTTGAGAGGCGCGTTGTTGCATGTGTAGTATTTGGGAAGTGTTGTTTTGGAGCTGTAATCGATTTGCCTGTGCTGTGTGAGAAGCCCGTTGTAGCCTTCCTTGCCGTTAACGTATGTCTGAGACGCGAGGTGTTTCGTTTTGAATCCGTGCCTGTTGCGATGCAGCACTTTGATTGATAGATTGCGTCATGTGGATCTAAGATGTAGATTTGTGCATATTTGCGTTGTTGATTTGTTTCAGGGTGCACTGTTCCAATGCGATGCAGTATTTGTGCACATATGCGAAAGCAGTATGGGCCATTGCCTTTTGGTGGCCTGATATTTACTCCGGTAGATGCAAAAGCAAATGAACTATTGTAGGATCTAATGCAGTTCATAAAGTTTTTACTTTTAGGTACATCGTTAGTTAGAAGCTTTAGTTGAGCTTTGCGTTTTTGGAGCCGAGACATTTTTTCTTCTAGAAATATGGATAAGTAATAAGGAGTATTGCACTCACTGTTAATATGGAGCCTTTTCTGCGGTTGAACGGTTAATAGTGCCTTATTGTAATGAGATCCACCTATACTGCATAGTGTGAATTGTGTTTGGTCCCGTTATCCGAGCGGTATCGTTTTGTACCTGTGATCGTGAATTCATGACTTGTTTGTTCTTGAGCGTGATAAATATGGATAAGTAATAAGGAGGATCGCACTCACTGTTAATATGGATCCTTTTCTGCGGTTGAATGGTTAATAGTGCCTCATTGTAATGAGATCTACCTATGCTGCATAGTGTGAACGTGTTGAGATGACGTATGTTTAATACAGACGGTTCGTCGTTTTTGTGTACGTTTCGTGTGCTATGTCCGTAGTCTGTCCCGTTTCGTGTCCAATGGGCTTTGTGTGTTGCTCGCGGCTTCTTTTTTTTTTGTGTGCTTGTGGCTTGTTGAATCCTCCTCTTTGTGTGCGTCCCGTTTCGTGTGCAATGGGATTAAATCCTCCTCTTTGTGTGTGTCCCATCCGTTGCTTGTTTGTGTGTGGGGGGGGCGGGGGGGTTTGCGGGCTCTTTTTTTTTGTGTGCCAGGGGCTTGTTGAATCGTCCTCTTTGTGTGTGTCCCGTCCGTTGCTTGTGTGTGTGTGTGTGTGTGGGGGGGGGTGTGTGTTTTGCTCGTGCGGCGCTGTATGCGTCGCCTGCGTTTGACTCCTTTTTTCTGTGCTCACTCCTTTTTTCTGTGGTCTTGTCCGCCTCATTTCTTGGGGCGCCTGCGCAGTACGTCTTTTTGTGGCTATGGCCCATGGCCGGATGTCCCTGCGTCCATCCGGTTTAGCATTCTCGGTTAGTAATATGGATCGGTTAGTAATATGGATATGCCATACCTGCAGTGACAGGCACAGGGGATTTAGATGAAAAAGGTTTCTGCTCAGGCTTGATGTCATTTTGATCTTGCTTGATCCCCTGGACAGTACTATGCATGGTTGGAGGAGTTCTGCTGATCCATACATCCGATGTGGACTTTGCCGTTTCCTGCTGAAAAGAAAATTAATACCTAGGTCAAAGTATAGCAGGATAAATAGTTAAGGGTTAAGACATTACTTACATGTAGAGTTTTAGCAATTTTTGCATAAGGGTTGGCAACAGAACACATGGGCTAAAAGTTCTGGAGTCACGTTCATTTATGGCACTAGCAGTGATACCATGAATGTGAAATGGCGATATAAACTCAACACTATTTGGGTCTCAATCCCAAAAGCTTCATGTTAATTAACCATTAGAAAAAGAAATGTCCTGTAACTTTCCACATTTTTTCACTTAATCAATCATGTTTTTCGTACAGCTGTACAGTTGTTCTTGCTTATCTTATATTATTTTTGCTCTCTTCTTACTTATTCCCCTGAGGAGATATATTAGATTATTACTTATTTTTTGTTCTAAAATTATGCTACTTTTTTGTGAGTTTTCTCTTAAATTTGTCTCATTCTACATCAATTATTCAAGCATGTAAAATTCAGTCTCATTTAATGATATTATTGTTTATGATTTTTTCATTCATTTATGTTAGACAGAATGCCCAGTGGGGTCTGGGCAGTCTCGTGGCCTCAGAACCCCTGCAGATTTTGTACCATACCATAATAAAAATATACATTATCTTAACCAAATGTATTTCCCACTAAAATTTAAAGCAATGCATATAACACAAAGAAGCAATGGGGAGCAAGGAATGTATGGTTTAGCTTAGTTTCAAGTTTTGTTTGAAATATGTGCATTGTAATTTTAGTTAACATCTGGAATCTCAGCAACAATAATATTTTCAAAATAGTCAAAAGCAAAGGGTATTAAGTAACAGCATAAATCAATATCACATACAACATTGTAATTAAATGTGTTATATTCATTGCAATATGTACATTTGGCAGACAGGTGTTAGTGGACAGCCCAGCTGTTCATACTGTTTGAGGGTTAAAGCAGACTTTGAACCATCTAAACTGGGGTTTGATGTTGCAGTGCCGTGTCTCGGACCATGGAGGTGGCCCCATCTGTATTGCTGGTCAGAGGACTAAGACAAATTGACAATGTTTTGTGAAAGCAAACAAGCTAGAAGTAGAGTTTTCCCATAACAGAAAATGTTGCCTTTTTTCTACAACATGATATATTCTTGAAAGGTAAAAAATTACACTTTTGTAATCTTTTTAGTGCTTTTTACCTGGAGTCATCCAATAGGATGGGAAATTTTGCCATATGGGTGATTAAAAAAGTAAAGCCCCACATCTCCAGTTTTTATTAATTTGTAAGAGATAATATTATTCCAGGGCTGCCCTTTGTCACCGATTCTGTTCATAACTTTTATGGACAGAATTTCTAGGCACAGCCAGGGTGTTGAGGGGGTCCGGCTTGGTGGACTCAGGATTGGGTCACTGCTTTTTGCAGATGATGTTGTCCTGTTTGCTTCATCAGGCCGTGATCTTCAGCTCTCTCTGGATCGGTTCGCAGCTGAGTGTGAAGCGGCTGGGATGGGAATCAGCACCTCCAAATCCGAGACCATGGTCCTCAGCCGGAAAAGGGTGGAGTGCCCTCTCAGGGTTGGGAGCGAGATCCTGCCCCAAGTGGAGGAGTTCAAGTATCTCGGGGTCTTGTTCACGAGTGAGGGAAGAATGGAGCGGGAGATCGACAGGCGGATCGGTGCGGCCTCCGCAGTGATGAAAAAGGAGCTGAGCCATAAGGCAAAGCTCTCAATTTACCAGTCGATCTATGTTCCTACCCTCACCTATGGTCATGAGCTATGGGTAGTGACCGAAAGAACGAGATTGCGAATACAAGCGGCTGAAATGAGTTTTCTCCGCAGGGTGTCTGGGCTCTCCCTTAAAGATAGGGTGAGAAGCTCAGTCATCCGGGAGGGGCTCAGAGTAGAGCCGCTGCTCCTCCTCATCGAGAGGAGTCAGATGAGGTGGCTCGGGTATCTGATCAGGATGCCTCCTGGACGCCTCCCTGGTGAGGTGTTCCGGGCACGTCCAACCGGGAGGAGGCCCCGGGGAAGACCCAGGACACGCTGGAGGGACTATGTCTCCCGGCTGGCCTGGGAACGCCTTGGGATTCCCCCGGGAGAGCTGGAAGAAGTGGCCGGGGAGAGGGAAGTCTGGGCATCTCTGCTCAAGCTGCTGCCCCCGCGACCCGACCTCGGATAAGCGGAAGAGGATGGATGGATGCATGGATAATATTATTCATGCTTCTCCATTCAACGTTCTTTAATTGAAAATCAAAGAGTTAATAATTACTCTCACCATAATGTGTTGTTCTATACTGGAGAATATAAAACTTCCTTTGATCCAAAATAAAACACTGCAAAGTTAAAAAAACTGAGTTACTGAATGTATTACTACTGAAATTATTATTTTTACCTTTAAGTCATTTTTCTTCATTTTATCCATTTTATTATCTGGCAGCGTGTCTTTCTCATGAAATCCCCTTTGCTTCATCTTGGCCATATTAATCCATTCTGGCTCTAACAAAACATCTGACTCCTTACTCATTTCAGGCAAACTCTTTGACGGTGTCCCCTTTTCTGCAATATAAAATTTTATATATAATTTAGTAATCAAAATGGAACTGTATGCTTGCATAAATGTAAATAATCTCAAAGAGAAAAGTAAAACATGACCAATTTATACTTTTGATTTCTTTAAAGTAAAGTGATTTCTTTAACTTATCTTTACTGGACTTAATGAAAAATCGCCAAAAATAACATCATTAAATGAGATTGAATTTTACATGTTTGAATAATTGAGGTAGAATGAGACAAATTTAAGAGAAAACTCACAAAAAAGTAGCATAATTTTACAACAAACATAAGCAATAATTTAATAGATCTCCTCAGGGGAAGAAGAGAACAAAAATAGTATAAGATAAGCAAGAACAACTGTTAAAAGTCAATTTAGTTTTGTCAAACGGAAGGGGAAGAATAAAAAAGACTTAATAATGAAAAAGTCCATGCTAAAATATTCTTTCAGTAATGTAGTAGCAGGCACTTTTCCAGAATGATATGGCAGGTGTTACTGGTAAGGAAACAGCCATTACGCTTGATTCTTATCTTTCCTACATTTCACCAATAAAGAGATCAATAACATTAAACTAGCTAACAAGAATAATCAAGTTGTACAAAATAGGTTGGAGATTACAGTCAATTGTGTGCTCTAAACATTAGAAGACTTAAAGCAAATATATCAACAGGACCAGCAGCATTTATCTCAGCATATTTGACATGCTAAGCATGCATTTACTGTAAGTTTAGTCCATCTCACATCTCCTTTTGTCCAGCCTGGTCAGCTAGATGTTGGGTAGTCTCACTGAAACCAGATATATAATATAAACATCTGGAGACAACCGTGAATGAATTTTGCTTAAAAGTGGGTTTAACTGTTACATTGAGTGTCATATTTCTAACCAATCCAATGCCTCATGAAGGTGGTGCTTAAATTAGGGATGGTGATTTCGATCTGACAGAGAGAAGTTGAAAAGTCTCCAAAAAATCCTATTAGACATAGAGGGGGCACATTGCACAAGTTAAAAATAAATGCAACCTGTTGCAAGAAAAATACCTTTCTGTAACATCAAACTATACATTGGCATTCAAAGACATCAATGGACTACTAGTAAAGGATAATGATACATTATCAGATATACTGTGTGTGCTCTCTGTTGTTCACCATTACAACAATCGTGTAGGAGTCGATGTGAGTTTAAAAGAATTGGCAGCCATGCTTGTGAAAATATGAACTACAGAATATGTGCTTGAAGAAATGGGTGTGTGACACCCTGCAAAGAGGACTACCGTTAAGAGAACGGATAACGAAGAGTCACAGGAGATACGATTTCAGTACTCAAAACACCCGAATAAACAAATCTGCCTAATGACCCCAGTAAAGCATGGACTAGGCTATACAGGACCCACCTTCTGACTGCACATCCAAATGAGTAACTAAAGGAAGTTAACATTACTGTCTAATTGGAAATGCAAACTTGCCATGCCAGAATACAGTTGCAACATTTTAACACATTGTATATAGCTATCTAGACCACAATGCTTACCTACATTCTGTTTGCTGTTGTTACGTATCCCGCATAATGATGCAATAGTCAAAATGACAGAAAGATATCACAGCCAATAGAAGCGGCTCTCAAATTCGTGTTGCCTTTGCAGTGCCAAATTACACCGTTATTCACTTCAAGTGCGGGTTGTCCCTAGACATGTGTTCTTGTTTGAGAATCATATCTGGCCCTGCAAGACTAGATGTTGTGTGTGTCTGGGTCAATGGAAAGAAAGGTGGTGAATAATAAGTGAGGCTGAAGGCTATAGAAAAAATCAGAACTACCAAAATACATATCAGCTTTGAATGGAGGCTTCAAACACCTGTCTAACTTCTCTGGTGTTTACATTTTAGCAGTGATCACCAACAAATCTGAGGCACCTAATAATACTTAATTTGTTTGTGGTCATCGTGCTTATATCTGGCTCTGTTCGGACTCAAAAGAAGTCTGTTAATTGGCATGTGTGCAACCTGATGTGACTATTCATTCAGGCCACACTCCAACTCTTGCTCAAGTTAGGCGTGCCTGAATCCCAGTTTCACAAGTGACTTCAGTCAGTTGTGACCTGCAGTATGGAACATTCTTTTTGCCTAACATTTCTGAGACCATAGCAGGAGCAAGTAAAAATGAATGGACCAATGCACTGCACAGTAATCTGAACTCTGAGGCCTTTCAAGAACTCTTGGCTGAGACTCTTACCACCAAAACTCTTACTTTGCAAAACTGCATGGCCTGAGATATGCTCTTGGCAGCCATGTTGATCCTACGTTTTAGATATTTTCCATAATATCTCTGACCTGGCCTTCATGCAGGTCAGGTCAGGTTAGGTTAGGTCAGGTTAGGGTGCTTGTACTGGTACAGCGCATTGCCGCACCCATCACATGATGAAACAGCCCCAGTCCCACCCTCTGGAAATGATCATCTATTTGCCACAGCCAGGTGTTACATGGGCATCCCTTAGGCCTGGTCTAGCCACTCGTGTCCGCAATAATGAGGATCCTGCAAGCCGGATCACCCTCTTGGAATCGCGCCACATGGCAGTAGCGTCGCCACTGACACTCCATCACCATGCAGGTAATATGCCTCATTTGTGGACTCCATGAGACAAAGTCAAACCAGCAGTGCCCAAGGATCCTATGAAGAGACACAGTACCGAAGGAGTCCAGTCTTCATCTCAGGTCACTAGATAGAGTCCATGTCTCGCAACCATATAGCAAAACAGGAAGCACCAGGAATCTAAAGACTTGGACCTTTGTCATTTTGCAAAGATATCAAGAGCGCCACGCACCCCTTTCTAGCAACATCATGACCCCCGCATGCTCTCCCAGTCCATCTACTGACTTCATAATAAGTGTCACCAGAGACATGAATGTCACTGCCGAGGTAAGTAAACCTCTCTACAAGGTCTAAACTCTCTCCTCAGACAGACACATAGCTTATGGCTGTGCCCAAGAGGCCATTAAAGGCCTGGATCTTGGTTTTCATCCAGGGCACTCACAAACCCAGACACTAAGACTCCTCGCTCAGTCTCTTGAGAGCCCCGATCAGAGCCTCCATTGACTCTGCGAACATCACAGAATCGTCGCTAAAGTCAAGATCAGTGAATCTCTCTTTACTAACAGATGCACCAAAGCCATTTGACCCCATGACCCTGCCCAACACCCAGTCCATGCAAGCACTGAACAGAGTAGGAGTAAGAACACAACCCTGATGAACTGCAGAATCAACTGGGAAAAACGCAGAGGTTCTTCCTCCACTCTGCACAGCATTCATAGTTCCAGTGTATTGGCCAGCCATGAGATCCAACAACTTTGAGGGGATCCTGCGAAGTCTCAGGATGTCCCACAGGGCAGCTCGATCAACTGAGTCAAATGCTTTAAGAAAATCAACTGGCTGCAAAGAAACTCTGCCAATATTCACGTTTGCAATCCATGAGAATCCTCAGTGCTAGGATGCGGTCGATTGTAGACTTTTTAGGCATAAAACCAGACTGCTCCAGTCACTGGTAGGTGAGCAAGTGATCACGGACGCTATTGAGGATGACCCTAGCGAGGACCTTAACCGGCTCCAAGAGCAGTGTTATCCCCCTGTAGTTGGAAATACAGGAAATCACCCTTCCCTTTCCAGATAGGGACCACAAGTCCTGTTTTCCAATGAGTTGGGATGATGCCCATCTCCCAAATGAAACAAAGATTACTTGCAATACCAGGAATGTCTCAAAGTAGTCAGCCCTGTGGGTCACAACTGCAGCGTCATCCATAAGGTCCTTTTCATCAGCCGCCCAAGCTGTTACTCTCCGAAGAACAGATTTGGATGTGCATAATGCTTCAATTCCTCTGTAAGCAGGACGTGGGTCACTAGATCATAGATGGTGTATCATTTGCTTACAGATTCCTGTAACAAATGCCTCCTTATCTGTCCTCAGAGCCCTTGCAGCCGTCCTTCTCAGTTCCTGGTACAGATAAGAGTTGCCATCAAGCCATGCGCTGCGACTCATCTTGATAATATCCAGGGTGCCCCACGAGATGAAAAACCTCCTTCTGGGAACACTGGTAACGCCAACACAACCCTCAGCAACCTTCAGGGTCTTGTCACAGAAGGTCTCCCACATCAAATTAGGATCAACAGTCGCAGCCAAGTCTGTAAGTTCTTCATAGAAACTGTGTGCAAACTCATTAGAAACAGCCTGATCTTGGAGTCTGGCCAGGACGAGCCTCATTTTCCTAGTAGGTAGTAGCCTACTGGACTTAAGCTGGATCTTCAGAGTATTAACAACAAGTCCGTGGTCAGAATTCACCAACTGGGAACTTCTGTAGACCCTGTAGTCTGTAGATGTGATCAATCTCCTACACAGCACCACCAGTATTGGAGTAAAAGTCCAATGATGCGGCTCAGGGCACTGGAACCAGGATCCAGCGATCAGTAGCAAAGTCAAGGAACATGAAGCCACTTTCACCATGGTCACTAGACCCCTGGGGACCGACGCAATCCTTATAGCTAGCCCTGTTAGTTCCAGTGGTCGCATTGAAGTCACCCATGACCAGATGAGTGTCACAGCTCATGTGCACCTGTTAAACACAAAGTGAAGTTGCGAATTAAATGTCTCCCTCACCGAGACATCACTCACAGTGGTCAGAGCATACACTCAGACAACAGACAAGGCACCCAGAGAGTGCCTTAATCTGAGTACCATAATACACTCATTGAAAGGAGTGACATTGGACACCATCGGAAGTAACAGATCTGCCACAAGAACACTTTCTCCCTGAGTATGACAGCCATCAGAGCGACCAGACAAATAAAAGGTGTACCCGCCTAGAGAGATCTGGCCAGTCTCAGGTCTGCGCACCTCAGAGAGTGCCACCACTGAAATGCAATTTATGAAACTCCTCTGACAGCAGAGGAAGATGTTCATCATACCAGAGTGACAAGACATTCCACGCATCTACCCAGATTGGCTGCCTCAAATTGGGATCCAAGTGCTGCTGTACTGCGGGCGATGCCTCAGCAACCCACCAGTTCCGATCCCTAACAGGCCTGACCCCATTGGCTTTCCATTGGTTTTGACCATCCCGGGTGGGTGAGGCTCCTGAGGTGCTTTCCCCCATCCCCTTCATAATGCAATCAGCCTTCCTATGGGCAGATGTAGCAGAGCTACTCCCGTGGAGAGCAGAAAAGGTGTCCTGTCTATCGTCTCAGAACTGCAGAAGTTTTTTTTTTATGTTTGCTGGAGTGCCAATCCTGCCACCAACCCCCATGATTTCTTTGCAAGTTGGAGGACTGATTACAGGGTTGGATGCAGTTTAACGACATATCCAGTACAGGCCTTCATGCAGCTGATCCAGTTTCTACCCCTGATTGGACATCAGGACTGAATGTTGACTGGTTTACTGATTCCCTTTCTTTTTCTCCAACTTGGCTAAAAGCGGTATTTGTTATTTCAATAGCTATTGTTACTATAATCTTGTTATGTTACTGTATTTTTTAAATGTGCTACGCAAGTTATCTTGCCTTCTGTCACAATGTAATGGTGAATACATCTATTCCCTCTTCTAATTTTGGTTATGTTGCCTTATCACTAGAACTTCTTTATGCTAATGCAGATTACTTGGTTGTTGTTCTAGAGAGCAAAAATGGGAGAACTGTGAAATGTAATTTTTACCATGAGTAAGCATTTTATTTAAGCTTTGATCTGTGAACAAGTCTTGCTCAGTTCTCAGCTCAGCTAGCATGTACATGGTTAAAACTGATAAATTCTGGGTCCAGCAGGAAACAAAAACAAGTTGGAACAAGACCTCGGGACTTTTATGCTAAGTTCTACCCCTAAAGTACCCCTATGGCTACATCTGGATGTGCTTGGACTTTGTAAAGGACTTCTTAAGGCCACATCTTGTTGTTGGGTACACAGTAGAAAGGCTGGTGTGGTTTAAGAGTTTGGAAGCTAAGGAGTGTAGTGTTGTAGTTATCAATGGGGGTAAATGCACCAACAACCCCACAGGTAGTACCTGTATTAGGTAGCATTATTTTATGTGTATGATTTCAGCCCTGGGAGGAACAGGCTTTTATTGTTTCTATAACTCCTTTTGTATTACTTACCCCTTTGTGTATTTATTTCCTTAAGTTAATAAATCACCTTTTTCATTACATGGGCTTTAGTAGTATTACTCTAAGTTTAAAATTTGCTTGAGAGTGTCCTCTTTTGGCCTCAAGAGTCACTACTAAGTGATTTGCTATGGAATAAATAATTTTGCAAATACCAATGGGTGTTAAAGTGAAAAAATAACCACAAAGGGGGTTGATTCTAAGAGTGCCAAATCTCCAGTAGGTAAAACAACTTGGTCATTGATAAAAGACACAGTAACAAAACCAAATTGTATTCCTGGATGCAGGGCTGTTTTTCTATGAAATGTAAGCACAGTCTTCATCAGGCCAATTCAAATGTGTTTCCTAATGTACTGGAAAAAAAAAACTGAAGAAAAAGAAAACAAAGGACTACGTCTTTACACTGCAGGTGCTTCTGTCTACACTGCCTGTTTTACATTTTACAAACTTTGCCATTAAATAAATGCTTAGCAAGGCCCTCAACCTGCAATTGCTTCATACTGGGTATGACAGTAATCTGCATTCAGCCCTGCAAGCAGGTCCTCCAATTTAGAGGGATAACATGGGCATTGGTGGCAGGATTGGCATTCCAGCCACTGAAAAAAACCTCACACTGTTCAGTGTGGTGCTGAGGTGTCACCCGTTGCATGGTTGCACTCGGATCCCAATACGGGTGGGTTCATTGTGTGCTGGGTGTAGCAACGCGCTGTAATCAGTGCATGCCCCCAACCTCTGCCTCAGATTAAGCTTTTTAAAATGTACAGAGTGTGTGGGCAGAGATTTGAACCCTGGAATCAATAACAGCATGGTAGCATAGATAAAAAGTCCATCCACAGTTAAAATAAAGTTGTTGCCCTGACACCATCATCTGTTTAAAGGCAGTTTGTTTTACTTGAGATACATTAATAACTGATTTGTTTTATATATTTATGTTTAAGATTATTTAAACACGGCTTGGTGGTGGAGGGGCTAGCACTCCCTGGCCCATGAAGATTGAGTCCTGGGTCTCTGCTGTTGTGTGTTAGGTGTGCATGTTCTGCTTGTGGCTGTTTCTATGGGTATTGGCTATTCTAAATATACTACTATGTTGTGTATGTGTTTGAGAATTTTATTGCACTATCATTACAGTATATAATTATATTGTATTATGTTGTGCTATTAATAATACTTGGCAAAAATATATTTTGTTTTTTGTTTATCCGTTTTAATTCGCAATTTGTAAATTGTTTGATAAAATATACAACATTTCAGCAAAAATTATCATTAAATGTGATTTTGTTTTTATTTCTAGATATTATGATTCAGATATATGTGCACTGCAGATTGATAATTATATTTTGTAGAAATAGTATATATTTATATTCATAAATGATTTTATATACAAAGTCTAGTATTATTCCATTTTCTATTGTAATAGATTTCTGACACACTATAAAAATTCTACATTTTCCTTTTGCTTCTGCGAGACTTTTGATAGCCAAAAATTGTAAATAAATTTCCTTTTAATCATTTTTCTGACAGCAGAGACTTTTCATATTAAACATTGCACTGTTGGTTTTGAATGAGAAGTAAATCCCTATTTAAATAGTATAGGCACAATACCTTGAGAAAACATGACACAATGCCTGCTCTGTAAATGCCAAATAGATATTACCAGACTTAATCAGGACAGGATGATCTAGAAATAAGTTTATTACAAATTCATATTGTCTGGATTCTGCCTGATAGTGGCTGCTGTCCTGTCTATGTTATGTTCAGTTTAACATGCATGTCTTAGTAGATGCCCGTAGCAAAAACAGTACACAAGCCAGGAATGAATTAGTATTATTTTTGTCACGTTTTGCCCTAACTGACATTTACTCTGGGTGCTGATATCTTGTGGCAGCAGATACAGTACAATGCTGGGCAACCATGAAACCAGCATGTAGTGGCTGCAGTGGGGTGTTTGATATTGGCACAGTTCTACTGTTAAGGAAGTTATTGTGCACTGTGATGCCTCAAGCTTAGACCAAACTACTGTAAGTGGAAACTTGAGATGAGACTAGACAGTTGAGCAAGGAAAAGAAAGTAAAATTCTTTCAGAATTAGATAGTGTTGAATATTGATTTGCTCCGAGTGTGTGTTTGGTTTGTCCTTGTAGCATGGTGATACTTAATTGAAAAGGTTACTTGGTGTGAGTCCTGTTAACATGGTGAAGAAAAATTTTACAATAATTAGGAGATATCTACCCTTCTTCTTTACCGCTGTGTTCATATCAATTCATGCTTAAGTGTGACTAAATATCTTTATAAAGTGGTGTGTGCCACATTGGACAAACATTTATAAGTGAAATCAGACCGTGATTTTAATTATTTAGAACAGATCTCAGCAAATAGCTAGCAGAGTGAAAGCCTGTAAATATTTACCTGAACATGGTGATCTGTTCCAATCAATATTAATGTTAACCTGTTATGATGTCTGCCTGGTGCAAACTGCCTTAAGTCTTGTTTAACAGCAGCAGTCCAGTTTCTAGGGAACTGCAGCTTTGTACAAATGTCAGTGATAAAGCCCTGCTGAACTGGCAAAGCAGCTTTCCAGAGTCACATTGATTTCATTTCTGTTGAGCCAAATTTTTTTGGCTTCATTGCCTGCTCTTTGCCCATTTATCTGTGTGGCAGCTGAACACAACAAACTAGTAACTGTCATATCCTGTTTATCTGGACAACATACCAGTCCCAGTTTGTTGTGGCTGCTGCTCTCGTTACCATCTTATCTGTGCCATCTGCCATCTCTACACAAATCTGCAATTGTATCAGCCTATTTGTCTGTACAACAAACTTGCCCTACCTAGGCATTTGTAGTCTTGTGTTTTTCCTACTTGTCTGCTGATCCCCATGGGTGAAATCTTTCATTTGTTGCAGACAGCAGTAACACTCAGATAGCCACACACAAAATATATTTTCACCCTGTTCATCCTATTTAACATTTTGGTTTCCTCAGACTGAGATGGCTGGATATTTTAATTGTCAGAAGGATTTTTTGGCAATGACTCCTGACTGTGATTCTTCCATGTGTCTTGAGGGTGCCTGATGGACAAAAAAAATCCAAAAAATACACAAAAGCACAAAAAAATCACTACAGCTCACTGGACCCACCAACACCATTCAATGAACCTTAAGGGACTGCAGCCTCTTGATGACGATAGGCTGAAGGCCCTGCCTCTTGGGGAACCAACCACAAGATGCACTGATGGACAAAAAATCCAAAAAATACACAAAAGCACAAAAAAATCATTACAACTCACTGGACCCACCAAGAGTATTCAATGTACCGTAAGTGACTGCAGCCTCTTGATGGCGATAGGCTGGAGGACCTGCCTCTTGGGGAACCACACACAGATGCACAGAACATAGCAGAAGATATATAGACTAGTTGAAAATAAATGATTAACAATATTAATATATGCAAAAAAAATAAAAAATGAACAAAGAGCACATAAGAAGGAATTTGAATCCCAGCCAGAGGGAATCCTGGCTGAAAATGTACCAGTTTATACCAAAAGTTGTGACAGCCTTGGTACTGGTGATACCGTCATGTGATGGTGAATAAAATGGTGTTGTGAAAATGAAGAAAAAAAGGTAGTAAAAAAATTAAACAAGGTCAAAGTGAAACCAAAACTTAAAACTAATAATAGAATCAAATTTTACTTAATAAAAAATCATTCCTTACAAGAACACCATAAAAGCTTGAAAAATAATATTTAAAAGAAACAATCACAACAGAGGGGCTACTCTTCCCTTATGGTTATCTACTGTACATTGTAGGCCACGTCTGAGGTGCTTGTGTTTTGTACTACTTTGAAATGTAATGAAAAGGAAAGAGGTTCTTGTTTTACCTGGATATTTCACACATCTGCTTTGAGGCGTTTCTCAATGTGAGATCCAAAAGTCAAACTATTCCATATCATACATCCATCCATGTTCTAAATCTGTTGATTCCAATTTAGACTCTTAAGGTACAAGTTTCCTTAAAAGTATTTCTCCTTGGTGTGACAAAAATGATCTTCTACTTCTTATCTAATGAAGCTCTATAGCAACTGTCTGTATTAGTAAATAAGCTAAAGCTTACACATTTTTTATAATTTAGTTACTATGAAAAATATACCACTTCTATGTGAGTCAAAATTATTGTAACAACAACAATGCACCATCACAATGCACGTCTTCCACCCAAATATTTCACTCCTTTTTTAACTGGGACACAAGAAAAATTAACCTTCAGCACATGAAAATCTTCTTACCAGTACTTTTTGGATATGTGGTCACTTTTTCCCAATTTTTCCTCTCAATTTTGGGGGTAGAATTTGTTGATTCAATGTTTTCAAATGGAGGTTTCCTAGGAAGAGGTGGTTTAGCATGCAGTTGTTCAGATGGTTTGACTTTTATTCTCGCGGTGTCCTTTTGGGGACTTCCTTTAGCCTCAAGTGAATCTTCCTTCCCTTCTTTTCCTATAATATTGTCTTCTTTGTCTACCATTGTGCAAACTTCTGCGCTGTAGCGTTTCACTTTAAATTCAGAACGAGCTTCTCCTCTATATCTCAAAGACAAGGAAGTTGATCGCAGTTTAATCCCAAAGGGTGATTTCTCTTCCTCCGCTCCCTCATGAGGTATAGTACCACCGCTTTCTGTTACGACACCAGATGGCTTTGCAACAGGTGACATGGACAAGTTTGGCAGCTGTCTGTCCTGTGTGACTTCTGTTGCTGTAAGGTTCTGTTCTGCTTCTTTTGTACAGGTTTTTATCTCTGAATCAAGCACAGACACCTCCTTCTCCCTTTTTGACTCTTCTTTTTTACGAATGGAATATTGCCCACTATGAAAGGTCGTCTTGACAAAACCAATTTTATCTATTTTGCGCTCTAAACTTTCCACCGCAGTAAAACTGCAAGCCCTAGGCCGATCCCATGCAGATGATATAGAAAAGCATCTGAATGAACCACTATTCTTTTTTTCAAAGGGTGACTGGGGTGACTGTTTTGCTTTCTCAGTATTTATATCTCTGGGTAATGACATGGTGTTATTTCTTCCAGACAAAATTTGCTCAAAATTCTTTTTTGAAATGTCTGAAAGAACATTAGCATGGTCTTTCTCGGGATAGGGCTGATTTGAGCCTTTTGAAGAGACTTTCAAAGGCAAACTATTCATTGTCCTTGAAACAGTTGAGGGCAACTCCTTGGAGTCAGGAATAGATTGTGTTGTCCTGCCTTGATCAAGTGCATTTCTAGCCATGTTGTTTGTTTTAGATGATACATCTCTTGCAACAGATTTAAGGGGACTGCTATTACTTTCTGCTGTATTTGCTACCATAGTGGCTTGTGCATCTGATTTCAGAAGTTCTTCAAGTAAACCCTTTCGTAAGCCTGTAACTTTTAAAGGTGACATTTCAAGTTTGGTCAAGCTTGCTTCTGATTTGTGTGCCTCAGCTGTACGATTTAAGTCTGAAGTTGAACAGGATTCCTGATAATCGGAACATAAGGCATTATTAGGTATTGAGTCCTTCCTCTTTAAAAGTTGTGATGGCTGATTAAACACAAATGCTGCACCGGTCTTCACATCCCAGTCTTCCACTTGTTCAGTTGACTTCTCTGTCAATGTGTCTGATACCTGCTCAAAAGGTGACCACTTGGGGAGCAAGGCTGTGAGACTCTCCGTCCTGGGGACCTGACAGGAGTAGGAATTGCATCTGACTATTTCTTGTGAAATTTCTTGTTCATCATCCTCTTCCTTTTCTAGAAGGTTTAAGTCAAGTTCATTCAAACTTTCTGAACGAGGTCTGTGTGGGGTCTAAAGAGCAAAATAGAAAACAAATGTAAATCATCCAGAAAGTGCTTTTCTAACTTCTTTTATGCTAGTATTGCAAATAATCATTAGTAAATAATCATTAACAGAATCTAAATAAAGAATATTATCTAAATCTGAAAAAATTATTTACTGTTTCAAATATAAAATGTGACATACTATATTAAGTTAAACCACCTCTACTGCTTAATTATCAATTAACAGTGACACAACTCATATACAGATGTATGGTTGTGTGACATAGCGGGTCTGCAGCTCTAAATGGATGGCCAGTTTTTAAATAAATAATCACTGCTAAAGGAGGGGGCGTTGTAGTGTGGCAGGAGCAGTTCCTGGGCGTGATGCAGGCCCAGGGAATCTATTTTTGACATTTGTTTTTTTTTTTGTTTTAGATTAATTTTCATAATGTAAAAAATTTGCAGCCGTCAAGTAACGCCTATTTTTTTTCCTTTTGGGTGCTGCCATTTTGAGGAATTTTTTTGACTATTGCTATGCTGTTGCTAGGCAAGGCCAACAGGAAGTGTCTGACACATGACAACACCAGGTCAAAAGTATAAATTTCAGTACTGAACACGTCTTGGTTGTCAGAGGCTGCAGATACAGTTTGTAAAGGACGGTTAGTGGAGTTTTCCTTTTTCAAGTTAACATTTATCTGCATGTGTTTACTCTTGATGAAGAACTTTGGTTTAGTGTTTAGGGTTAGATGTCACAGTTTATTTGATTTTCTTGGTATTGAACTTAACCTGGCTTTTGACTATGTTTCATCCCCTCATCTTTCATTCAAAATAATACAGTATCAGTCTTTACCTTTGGGTGGCAGAACAAAACCTGCTTGGATTGCAGTGGAAAAGAAGTGCCATTTAAAATGTCTGTATGCTTATCTCTGTGTTCCAGTTAACACTAATCCTGTAGTTCACTATTTATTAAAGATATGGGACCAATGTAGGACACATTTTAAGAAAGAGAAGCGTTTATCTGTCACCCCTTATATGATAATCACCTATTTTAGCCTTCTTTAACCTATGCAATATTTAATCTATGAAAGATGCTCAAGATTGCAAGTTTTAGAGATCCTTATATTGATAATGTATTTGAATCTTTTGAATAATTAAGCTCCAAATTCAAGCTTCCAGATAAAAATGTTTTCTCTTTATGTGCAAATTAGAAATTTACACAAATTTCCTGCATTTTTTACTAATTTGCATTTCTGAAGCATACAGGCTAGTGTAGATGAAGACTCAGGTAGCATCTCCAAAATATATACAGTATAAAAAAAAAGTGAAGAAATTTAACTTTTACTAATGTTAGGAATGATTTTAAAAGGAATCTTTCAAATTACAGTAAAAATATGAGAAAATGAATTGAATTCAGACATTTATAAAATACATTGTAGTTCTATATGAGCTAAAAACACCATAATTCAAATAAAAACATTTCATCAATCACATATGTATCTCATGTAAAATTGTCAAAAATATACCTAAGGACAGATCCAACTTGTGAGCAATGTCATCAAGCACCTTCACCACCAGGTCAATTGTTTAAGAATGTCCTACAATTAAACCATTTTGGACAAAAAAAGTTTTACTTGTTGGATATCCTTGTAATGCCTTAACATAAATATGTGAAGTAATACCAGATGGGCCGCAAGTGTGCTATTAAACTTTGATTGTAATATTCTGTACCACACTTCATGCATTAGATCGATTTTGCTCAATTAGAAGAATCCTAACCCATTTCCTCCAAAGCCTATGTCACATTTGAAGACTTTTCTAGCGATTTTCAATTGTAGTCTTCATTTATATAATCTTAGCCAGCGGGAGGCAGTCGGTGACACTGTTTCTTGAAGCCGATCATTTAATGTGACATATCCAATATCTGAGACCAACTGGTCTGCGCCTGGATAGGATAAAATCAAAGTGGTTTGATTTTCTCTTTGGTCGGCAGGGCTGGCTCTTTGAGTGAGAGTTTTGAGAACCAGTGAGCATTTAGCTGAAAGTACAATGCATAGAATTTAGTGACGAGGAATAAGCTACATGTGTTTTGAACTTCACAAACAGAAAAGAAGCTCATCTGTCTAATGTCTCATATATTATGTACTAAAACAGAAAGGAAAAAAGAAAAAAAGGGTAGACTGTAGCTGAATGCATCACAGCTACTAAGCCTTTGTATTGTGCTGGTACAGCACCCGCTCCTTCAGGCAGCACAGGAGCTGTGAAGCTCACAAACAGAAGAGAAGCTCATCTGCCTGATGCCTTGTATTTTACATACCATAACAGAATAGGCAAAAATCAATAAAGGGCAGAGACTGCTGCTGAACTTGTTGCAATTGCTAACCCTTCGTGCAGTGCCACTCTGTCAGATAAAGAGGCGAACATGACTGTAATGGAAGATTGGTGATCAGTCGGTAAATATGACATGGGCGGTGATTTTCAGTAGGATAATTTGACATGGTGCAGCGACAAGATCAGTGACTGTGATCAGCAAATCTGACCTACCCCACTACAAAAAGTCGTGCAATGTGACATCTGCTTAACTCTAATATATTATTTCAAAATTGAAAACAATCAGATTCCAGGAGTATCTCTTCAAAACCTTTTCAGAACTTATTTATATAATTAAAAAGGAAAACATGCTCTGTGAAATTACTCTACTGGCTATTTCTTTCTATTCAATAGACTTGTTTAGATAGGACTCTCTATTTGCATTGCTCTTGTTGTTGGGTGGGGAACAAACACACAGAGTTTGTTGTTTTTTTTTTTTTTTAAGTATATCTTACTCTTATTTGTGGTTTGAGGATGTACAGAAGATGTTTGGATGAAGACCTACACCATGATGGAGGTGGAGAGGATGAGGTCCAGAGAGAGGCCTGAAAAAGAAGTGGCTGAACATGGTTTCAGAAAATATCTAAAGAATGGATCTCATCCCAAAAGATGGCCCAGGACTGTGGAGAACAGAGGGAAGAAGATTTTCAGTTAACCTGGGTGAACTTGGAAAATGGCCGTTACATTGGTGATGAGGACATGTTAATGCAAATGCTTGTATGTAAATACATTGTTATTATCTGTCAATTCAATCAATTTAGGGGATCATGTAGGGTAAAAGCGTTTTTAGTTGCCCTGGTTCTTCACAATTGTTCCTTCTTATAATGATACATCTTTCATTTCTATTTTTCGTTTGCCATATCTTTTATTATGCAGTCTTTCACCATTTTTCATTTTTTAAAATCATTTCTATTGCATTTATGCTTGCTACCACACCCTATTTATAAAATGTATTACATTCCACCGACTTCCATCAATTTCCTGCATATTCCTGCATATTCCTTTTATCACACATCAATGTTTGTTATGTTTGATTTCAAAAGTTATTTTTCATTTCCGTGTAATATTATCCGAACATCGTGTTGTGCAAACAAATGTTGAGCTGATTCTTTTTCTGTACAACCCTTGGTCTCTTGGTAATTTTAATCTATGCTTGGCTTTACAAGTTAATATTGCAAATCAATGTCTAAATAAATATTTAAAAAATGTTCCACAGAAATTTGGTTCCATATTTTTGGTACCATGTAACTGTAATATTTGATTTTTAATATACATAGTTCTTCCTCAGTAAACCTAATGATCTCTCTGCATTTTTCCCAGTTCTACTTTCTTATTCCTCTCCCTTTGACTTTTTTTTTTTTTAAATATAGGAATGCTTCTTAGAAGCCTATTTAGAAAGAAACACTGTGTTTAATCTTTGTATAGTTTTAGTTCTTCTGAAACAGCCAAAGTAGTTGTTACTGTGCAGATTTTCAGAATTATGGACTTACAGTTGGTGGCCTCCTTCCCTTAGCAGCAGCTCGCTGATTTCTTGGCTTTACTGAAAGTCGGTGCCTAGCCGCAGAGTTATCTAAACATGCAGAAGACTGAGGAGGGGAACTGAAGTCCACAGCTGGTGAGGTATATCTGTCAGAGGTCTGATGGGAAGGAGAGACAGGAGTGGAGGGCCTGGAGTGTGACTTGCTGATTGGAGAGAGGGGTCTTGATGAAGGCTGAGAAGAGAGCTGAAAAGTGAAAAAAAGCAACAGAAACAATAACACATGACTAACATCACTAACTATAGTGAACCTACTGCAGGAGAGAAGGAGAGGACAAAAATGTTTAGCAATTTCTTAAAATAATAGTTGGGTAAAATAATCAACTGCAAGGGGGTATGTGGCCTATTCAAGGTGCAATACAAATATAAGTCTATTCACTAGTTTCTTAATTATATTATATTTTTTCAAAGGTTTCAAAAACGAAATAACAAATCGCAGGCTGTTAAACTTCATTTTTTAAATGTATTTCTTTGTAACAGGTAAAGTCCTGCCATTAATGATGTGGTGTATTTGATTTAATGTCTCACTTCTGTATTTAACAAAGGCAGTAAAAGAAAACCATGTTATTATTCACATGTAAATGAGATGTCACTGCTCACAAGCAATTATCACGCTGTATGACTCGAGGATCCTGGAAGGCAAAGTTTTCTAATTCCAATCTACATTAGTTTTGTTAACTAGGAAAAAAAAAAAGAGTTTACATCATGGTATCTTGTGGAAGGTGTTACAGGTGTATGGGGTTCCAGTGTCAGTGATGTGGCATTACGTCCCTGTATATGTGGAGCAAGAGTTGTATTTGCATGCTTGGTGTTACTTCAAGACAATTGAATGTGGGCATTGGGTGCATATTGCCTCCTCTCCTGTCCATGATTTTCATAGGCAGGATATAAAAGTGAACATTCAGTAGGTTTGGAGGGTAACTACTTTGGCAACAGGATGGGCATCATCAACTGTGATCACTGGTGCACAATGGAATGGTTCACAGCGTAGTTTGATGCAGTTGGAATAAGAATTAGCACATGTCATTCCTAACAAAACCAGAGAAAAAAAACCAATTCATCTTTATGCCAAGAAAATGATGCTTACAGTTTCTATCTATCTCACTGGTTATACTTTATTCACTCTGAATGATACAATTTCAAGATGTTCTTAAGGTGTTTAAAACATGCATGTATGATTTTCAGTCCTCATTTTCAGTCTAGCAGGAGACATAAGGCTATAGAGTACTCTTGAATTACATAGTCATTGCTTAACTCCATTATAAGATGCCCTTTTCCTTCAGTTTCTGCTCTTTGAGACCTCCAGCAACAGCACAGAGTGGAGACACACACACACCTGGACCACACAATCCCCTCCCCTCCCCCAACAGTCTCTTCAGGTCAGGTACACAAAGCACTAAGGAAGATCAACCCCCGTAAGGCAGCTGGACCAGACAACATCCCTGGGTGGGCTCTCAGAACATGTGGCAACGAGCTGGCTGATGTTCTCTGCTCCATCTTTAACCTTTCCCTCAGTCAGAGCATCGTTCCGTCCTGCTTTAAGACTATGATCATTGTCTCCCTTGCTAAAAAAAGCCCACCCACCTGCTTGAATGATTACAGGCCAGTAGCACTCACTCCAATCATCATGAAGTGTTTTGAGAGAGTGGTGCTGGCCCACATTCAGAGCAGCATACCGGACACTCTGGACCCCCTGCAGTATGCCTACCAGCCCAACAGGTCCACCTCAGATGCCATCACAGCCGCACTACATTATTCCCTCTCCCATCTGGAGAACAAAGACTCCTACATCAGGATGCTCTTTGTTGACTACAGCTCTGCCTTAAACACGGTTATCCCCCATGAACTCACCCATAAACTGTCTGCACTTGGCCTGCACCCCACCCTCTGTGACTGGCTCCTAGACTTTCTGACTGGCAGGCCCCAGTCTGTCAGGATTGGTAATAGGATTTCAGCCACCATTATCACAAACACAGGCACCCCACAGGGATGCATCCTCAGCCCCATTCTCTACACCCTGTTCACCCACGACTGTGTCGCCTCCCACAAAGATAACATCATCCTAAAGTTCGCAGATGATTGGACACATCACTGGTGGGGATGAGGCGGCCTACAGGAGGGAGGTGGACAGTCTGTCGTCATGGTGTGAGGACAACAACCTCACCCTCAGCACAGACAAGACAAAGGAAATGATAGCGGACATGAGGAAGGAAAGGAGACCTCACCGGCCACTGTTTATCCAAGGGCTTGAAGTGGAGAGGGTAAGCAGCATTAAATACCTGGGCATCTACATCAGTGAGGACCTCACTTGGACACTTAACACCACACAGCTGGTCAAGAGGGCTCAAAAGCGGCTGTACTTTCTGAGGAGGCTAAGGAAGTTTGGTATGTCGACCAAGACCCTCGGCAACTTTTATAGCTGCATTGTTAAGAGCATCTTGACTACTGCTATGGACCACAAACGCCTGCAGAGAGAGGTAAAGAGTGCCAAGAAGATCACCAGGACCCCACTGCCCTCACTGCAGAGCATCTACAACTGCAGAGTCCGCAGGAGAACTGCCTCGATCCTCAGGGACCCCACCCACCCCCAACATGAACTGTTAACACTTCAATCCTCAGGCAGGAGGTATAGAAGTATGAAATGCAGGACTTCCAGGCTAAAGAACTCTTTCTTTCCCAAGGCCATTAGACTCCTAAATAACTGACTGGAGTTTATAACCGTGGTCCACCTCATTCTGTCTACCTCACACAACTGTATTTGACGTGTCCATCACACACCTACTGTACCTGCACATTACACTTTATATTTCTATTCTGTTTTTATACTTTATGCTGCCTCTGTTACTTATTATCTATCTGCTACTTATTATTTATGTTCATCATTACACGGTGGTTTTGTCATTTGGTGTGGACAGCAAAGAAAGAATTTAATTGTACAGGGAAACATGTTTCCTTACTGTGCACATGACAATAAACTTTGAACTTGAACTTGAACATAAAATCAGAATAAAATACTGACCCAGTTGCTGTCATAGATCATGAAGCCCTTTTACTAGATGAAGCAAAGCAAGTTTTCTTAAATTCTTGAAATTTCAGTATATACATTGGTCAGGTACTGTTTCAAATTCTGGGTTTTCCTTTTCTAGCATTTTCAAAGGACTCTACTGAAGAACTATGATAGGAATTTAGTGCTATTTCTATTTGCTCCAGGATAAAAATAATTTTCAGTTTCTTTCTGTGGGCAACAATTTCAAAATTCATAAGTATACCTTACATGACCCAATAAGCATTCTCTAATGTACCAACTCTGTCACTTTAGTTATAGTTTGCAATATTTGATATGCTATCTTTTTTACACCTTACTGTTGGGAGTTAATCTTGCATATTTTATGTTCCACATGGCCACTCATCTCTTAACTTCATCTATAAACCATTGAAGCTTATCATTCTTTATGTTGAGGTTAAGTGCACAGGGATGTTAACCAAGCTCAGACCTCATCTTGAGTGTGACACATGCTGCGTGGGCCTCTTCAGTTACTTCAAAGTTAGCCTCATTGAAGTCTTTATCTACTCATCCAGTTTAATAGTTGAATTTCTCATTCCTCTGTTTGGTTCTGGTGCTTGAAATGAAATTATTCTAAGTGTGTGGGATATGTAAAAGAAGTAAAATAATTTATATTGTTGGGGAGTGGTTGTCTCCAGTCACCATTCTTGACATCTGGACAATTTAACATATTACCTATTTAATTTTTCTTATTTAATTTTATTACAGTCCAAATGTTAGGCTCTCCTGAACAGTGCTTGGAGGGAAAATAGGTTATAGAAGGGACATAATAATAATAATACATTTTTTTATATAGTGCCTTTCCCATGCTCAAGGTGCTTGACATAAGCTAACATACTGAGCATCACACATATCACTTATTTATACTGGCCAGTAAATATGGCAGCACTGTTCTTTAGGTTGCAATGTAATTTCCCAAGATATTTAATCTGTTGTCCAGAGACTCAAAATCTGCCCAGCTAGCAGGTAAGGCTGCTCCTTGGACATGGTAGCAGTTCTCCACAGAACATATACTGTATACTTAGTGTCTAAGTTTATTACTGTGTCCTTCTTCCATTTTCTCTAAGAACAGCTGTCATTTTTAATTCTATAGATTTAAGCAAGGTGTTTAAAAGTTTAGAACAAAAATGGAGTCCTACGTTGACTGCAGCATGCCCCACAGTTGTTGCAGATTTGCTGCTGATGGTTTCGTATGCAGACCAGCTTCTGCTATGCTGTCCGTCAAATGCTTGATAGAACAGAAAACTGGTACACAGTAAAGTCACTGAATTCAGTTCAACCCATTGTCACATTCATATAATCATTCTTCTTCTTGTAGAACTGAGCATTAGCCTGCTGAAAAGGTTAAGTTGGAGGTGGCTAAATTCATGCTATGAAGGGATGCAACCCATTAGCACCAAACATTCAGATACTGGGTGGCATTTGGAAACTTCTCTTCCCATATCTTGGGAACCAATACATTTCATGAAAACACAACTTACTTTGCTGCCACCAGCCTGCACTTTGACATCTGACTGGATGAGCCTTTGTTTTTTTGGGGTGTTCACCAAATCCTGGTCCACCAATCAGCTTGAATCAGCAGAAACCAGAATTCATTGGACCAGACAGTGTTTTCCCAGTATTCCAACATTTGTGTTCCCTATTCCAGTGTAATCTCACTGATTTGTTTTTTACTGGAGGGAGTGAAACTTAATGGAGTTGTCAGCTGCCATTTTTATTTGCATTTTCCACACTGCAAATGTGCACATTATAATAGAGGTTCATAATGGCTGCCACAGTCCACATTCAGCAATATTACACACTGGCAAATGCCATAACAAAAAATGGGAATGATATTAAATGTAATTTTAATGAAAGAAGCCAAGAAGTATTAAATATATTTTACCAGTTATGATGAAAACTCACCTGGCGTTTGCAACACAAGTCATGCAGCACACACAGAATTATTTTAAAGATGCAAAGGATGTTATTAGAATTACCTGTTCATCATCTTCACTGCCTGTTCCAGCTAAACTCAAAGAGCTAAGATGCCTGCATGTGTCAGTGAACTGTGGAATGGAATTAGGAACACATTCAGTCAATGATGGCAAATGAAAAACAATGGGTTACAAGTGCAAAGCATTCAGGGTAATGTGCACTGGTCATTCCTGTTAGTACAAATATAGGAACCAACATGCAAGGGATTTACAGCATGGGGGTGATATCAGGAGGTCAATGAAATGTCATTTTATACTTTCCTGCCAGATGAAAATGAGAAAACAGAATTTTAAACATTTACTCTATTACTTCTATTATTATAGCACATATAAAATTGCATTCTGTGCTTTTAGATGCAAAATTAAATTGCAGCAATTTCTAAAGCAAATAATAGCTATTAAGCACTTAAGCAGAAGTACGATAAAGTTTTTGTTTTGATTATGCTTCATGCAGCTAGGCTCAAGGTTGATCAAGTAAGCACCATTTACCCGCATCATGGTGCCATGTGCCAGGCTCTCTTGAAATGGAGATATTTCAGGAGGACTCCTAGGCAAGCCATCATCTTCAGAGCTTGCCCCAGTGTCTTCAGCTCTCTTAGCAGAGATCACCAAAGGAGGAGGCCCAAAGCGAATAGTCTGAAGCTTCATCTGTCACGTGATGGCAGAAGCAAATAGTTCACAACAGGCAAAATATACTGCTTGATAAAATAAAACAAATCTGTAAACCAAAAATAAACACTTAACACGTCACTTGTTCTGTTCTCCTTATATTTTGTGTATAATTTGACACGTAGGTTAAATTCATTCCCCACACCAATGAATAAATGTAGAACTACAATACCACATAAGACATATAGATGGCAGTCTTCTAAAAACACAGAGCTTATCTAACACATCACTTAATGATCATCTAAACAGTTGGCTTTATTGCATATAGAACAACATCAGTGTCACTGCAACCTCCCTCTGTTAATGAAAGCCCTTCTAAGAAAATTACATTTGTACTACAGATGCATGGTACATCTACTGGCTTCACATTTGATTAATGAGCCCTACTCAGAATTGTAGAAGTTCATCACTGAACAGAACACAGGCTGTTGGATTTTATAAAAGCTTTTGAGTACTGTGGTACAGTGCAAATTATTTTACACTTCCAGCTCTACTAGAACATATCACATACAGAGCAGCTATCTATATAACTTCCTATCAGCAGCTGCCAATATATACGTATACTACTAGCCGACGCCCACCATAGCATACGGCGGCGTATGAACAGGAACGGAGAACGGTGAGAAAGGAACTCAAAAATCAAGAATAAATAAATACTTCTTGAAAGACACAGTTGTGAATAGGTGTTTTGGTGGAGACGACAGATAATGTGTCCAAAGATCTACTCGTACTATAATATCAGGTCTGTGCTCTGGTCTTTGGGTATCTGACAGTGCATGTAGAATTTCCGGCCAAGCAGGATTACATGTGAAAGTGATAAATAAATCTGGCTTTCCGAATTTAGGTACTACGGCCGTGGCATCCTGATAGTTTTGTTGCATGTATCTTGGACTTCCTGGAAATGTGGACGGTAATATGATCATTTTGCCTACACGTACATTGTTATTTTTAGCCTTTGCTTGCAGTGCGTCTAACAGTCCTTTGTATTGTTCCACGCGCAGATCTTGTTGATGTAATCTGAGATAGCTGAGACGCGCTCTCTCTGTTTTAACATACGCATCTACGACGTACTATTGGAATAGTTTGCCACTGGAGTGCAAAATACTAAATGTATTCCTCATTGATAATCTGTATGCGTAAAATTGGCATTGAGTAAGCCTGATTCAGTTGGCGGTTCTTTTATCAGAAACGTTGTAAATCTTTGTGCCAGCCAATGTCTCCATAAGGGAATAAAAGTGGGTAAAACATAGGATCGCAATTCATATTGAGCCTGGAAATCTGTTTACAGGAGTTGCCTCTGGGATAGATGTAAATCTCCCTTTCGGCAGGCGGTTCGCCATGTTCTCCGATGAAAATCGCTGCAACATCGGTGTGACATGTCGGGGCATTGTATCGTTGTAAATCCTGCCTAGGGTTTTCTTTGAAAACCATTCGAACAGATGCTGTTGGATTGGACTAAGCGATTTCATGCATGTGTTTGTATGATTTAGAGAAGGGGTTGATGGTTCTGAGCATGGAAACTAGCTGGAGAAGTAAATTTTCGCTGCATGCAGAGTTTGCTTTATTTTGTAAGCGTACTTCAGTAGCTTGTGCTGTGTCAAAAACATTCAACTGTTAATATCCTGGAGAGGTAGAAGTGTTAGCATATAGTGGAGAGATTTGGTGATAAATTTGTCAGTGTATTTTAAAACAGTATGGTTTGTGGCCATGAGGTTGAGTTATCTGTGCACCCATGGAAGCAAACGCTAGTGAAGAGTTGTATTCTCTAATGTGTTCACGATAATTTTTACCTTCTGATGTTTGCTGTGTAAGCAGCTCTTGTAAAGACAAAGGTGGCTCCCACAAAGGTGGTAAAGCTACTTTACCATCGTGGCAGCACCTCAAGTACTTATTGGATGTATTACGCTCAGCAGGCCAGTATAGTGATAGGAACAGGCAGTTGCCGGATCCCAGAATAGAGATGACGTTGTACAAAAACCCGTCGACTGAGAAGATACTGTTGTTCATTTTATAACAAAGGCTTAGGAAACAACCGTCACAGCATAACGAAAATAGCAAGGTGTATGGGAGGCCACAGGCAGTGTGGGGAAGGGTTTGGAAGAGGACGAATAGGAATCGAGAAATGCCGTGTCGGCTGTGTGTGGGCGGGACTGGTTTTGAAGTGGAAACAGGACGAACCAGAAGAGAAATATATATAAGAGATATCTTAACCTATATAGCAATTATGTAAATAACTGGAATAAACTACAATGAAAAGTACTGTGGACATATCTTTGGTGATACAATGTTTTAGTTTTCATTGGAAATCAGGAATGATTTTGCATACATGACTGTGTTACGTCAGACATTTCAAGAATTATTCAGTTAGATACCTTTGATTTATCTTTGAAGGGGAACCTAACCATGAAAACTGTGATGGTTTTCAAAGAGTGTCCCTATGATGTTTTTTTTTTTTTTTTTTTTTTTACTTGCTTTCCTGAAATCTTATAATCACCTTTCTTAAATCAATTATTCAAATTTGGGATATCTGTTAGTTTTTGATGAATATTGCTCATAACTATAAGCATAACATTAGGTCATGTCAGTTGAAGAAATTTTCAAATGATTCTGTGCTTATGGGGTAAATTGATTAAAGGGATGAGAATTGTCTGCACCTAGACATCAAAACCAAGGAACTTTTTATTGACTTTTGTCTGCACAAAAGAGCTTCTATGTCCGGTCATATTCTGGGAGTGGATGTTGAGGTGATGCACTCCTAAAAGTACTTAGGGGGGTCCACATCATGACATATTGGACTGTTCTCAGAACACAGAGGAACTACATAAGAAAAGGCACATCAGACTCTTTTTCCTTAGGAGACTGCATTCCTTTAATGTAGGAAGTGACATCCTTTACATCTTCTGTAACTTTGTGATGGCCAGTGCAATTTTCTACATTGTGTGGTCTGACAGACTGGTAACATCACTTCAAGAGATGCCTACCGAATCAATAAGCTAATTAAAAGGGCAAGCTCAGTTATAGGACAAACTCTGGACACCCTGGAGGCAGTAGAAAAACAGAGAAAACAGAACTGAGTGCCATTATTAACAATGCTGCATATCTTTTCTCCGACACACTAACACAGGACTTTCAGCCAATTAATTATTCACCACATGTGTGACAGGAAACATCTGCATAATGCCTCACTGGCACTGTGATTATCAAATCAGAAGTTTTCTTTTATTTAAATAGCTTCTGTAAAAAAGATTTCCCCCTGGGGACAAATAAAGTTTTATGTTTTTTTTCTTTTTTCCTAGGGGCTAATATTATTATTTCATTGGAGCATCTTACTCTTGAACATGCTACATACAATTGTCATGAGTAAAACATTCCTTTTGCTGTTGCTTTTGTTGTGAATTTTAGTGAATTTCAAAAACATAATTAGTAGAAACAATGGGAAGTTTGGGTATGAATATAATTTCACCCTGTACCAGATCCTGTAAAAGTGGTAGCTTTATTCAGTTCTGAATGTAACACTTTGATCTGTAATCTTGTACTGTTGCAATGTTTTGGAAGTTTTAAATCAAAAGCAATATACACTGAATCATGGGTTCCTTTAACTTGTTACATACTGCATTGACATTTATGTGTCTCATGGAATGAACTGAACATTATAAGCATTGTACAGAAAAGATCAGGTGAAGAAAAATATTGTGAATTATGAACAATGTCTACCTCCTTTTTGTTTTTTAGCTGGGGGAACCATTTAGCTAGTATGTTGTACTTTTTTTCACTCAGCAACAGCCTCATTTCTCTTTGCGATTACAGCTTCAGCTTGTAGTTGTACAGCGGTGGCATTCTGTTTATGGCTTTCATTACCATGAACTGCATGCCCCATCTCTCCGCATGATCATTGCTGAAGCAAAAGTGAGGCCTAAACTGTATTACTGACAAATATCAAGGAATAAAAAACACTTGTCAGCTCATTTTCTTTTTTCTGTAAACATCACCATACTTCAAACAAATCTGTCAAGGCATTTTTGAAAATTTGGGGTATTTAGTTTTTCTGTTGTGAGGGTTTAGCCCTAAATATTGATATACTGAAATTTCCTTTCTTAGCAGATACCTACCAACTTAGATATCATCCTGCCAAATATCAGCTTTTTAACTAAATGGGAAATAGTGTTTTTATTGATGAGTGAGTGAGTGAGTTACACCTGTTCAACTGCTTGTTAGCGCAAATATCTCATCAACCAATCACATGGCAGCAATTCAATGCATTTCGGCATATAGACATTATCAAGATGACCTGCTGAAGTTCAAACCAAGTATCAAAATGAAGAAAGGTGATTTAAGTGACTTTGAATATGGCATGGTTGTTGGTGCCAGACGGGCTAGACTAAGTACTTCACAAACTGCTGATCTGCTGGGATTTTCACACACAACCATCTCTAGGGCTTACAGAGAATGGTCCAAAAATGGGAAAATATCCAGTGAGCGGCAGTTCTCTGCGTGAAAATGCCTTGTTGATGCCAGAGGTCAGAGGAGTATGGCCTTACTGGTTCGAGCTGATAGAAATGCAACAATAACTCAAATAACCACTTGTTACAACCAAAGTAACCAAGGTATTCTTCTTCAAGAGCCAGATCATGGATGCCCTCAGGGCACTTTACGTTGACCTGAAGCAACAAATGGAATCCATGTGGCAGGACATAGTGAAAGAAATCCACATCACTGGTGAGACTCTGGGGACAATGAAGACAGGCAGAAGACTTATTGACAAACAGACGTGATGATGGAATGATGAAGTTCAAATGGTCCTAAAAGAGAAGAAGACGGCCTACAAGACCTGGCAGCAAATGTGATTCAACAGTGACAACCTACAATACAAGGCACTCAAGACACCTTGGAGAAACAGGTGGAGGCCGAAATGAAGGCCGAGCAATATGATGCCCTGTATGAAGACCTTGACAAGCCTGGAGGCAAAAACAAGATCTACTGCGTCGCTAAACCTCACCATCAATCGACACAAGACATTGGACAAATCAGAAGTATCCAGGACAGGAACCAACAGCTCCTTCGCGACCCATTGGCAATTCTGCAGTGATGAAACAAGTACTTTACAAACATCAGGAAAGAAGATTTTCCCCATCAACCCATACCCTGTCTTCAACGCCATCCCATCGATCACCACCTCAGAAACAGAAGCAGCAATCAGTAGAATGAAGGATAGTAAAGCCACAGGCCCAGACGACATTCCAGCTGAGATCTGGAAGCTCCTTGGACGTCATGATGCGTAAATGCTCACAAGGCTATTCAAAAAGATCATAAATGAAGAGGTGGCAGCCGAAGCCTGGTTGACCAATGTTATCGTGCCTGTCTGGAAGGACAAGGGTGATGTCAGAGACTGTATGAACTATCGCCCCATATGCCTTGTACACCATTCAATGAAGATAATCAAACGCATTCTCAACCACTGACTTTGAAGTATCATGGCTGTAAGCCCCAACCAATACGCTTTCATGAAAGGATGTGGGGCTACTGACACTATACATGCCGCCTGCCTGCATTGCATTCCTGGACCTGGAAAAGGTGTTCGACAGGATGCCTTACGCCTTGATCTGGAAGGCCTTCCAGCAACACGGCATGCATAAAGCCTACATGCAATGAGTCATGCTACCCTACACCAATGCAATGAGCAGAATGAGGTGCCCTGTTGGAACATCGATGTCCTTCACAATCAGTGTCAGCATCTGCCAGGGCTCATTGCTGTCACCACTCCTTTTCATTCTTTGCATTGATACAGTCACAGCAGACATCTAAATGCTGATCCCACAGACACTACTCTATGCTGACGATATTATGATCATGGAAGAAACATGATCTACTCCAAGCAGTTTGCACAAAAATGGAAAGATCGATTGGAGAAAAATGGCCTATGACTAAACATCAAAAAGACTGAGCACCTTGAAAGTGGATCACAGACAGTTGGGACCATATGTGTGGATGGTGAAGAGCTGCACAAAACCACCAAGTTCAAGTACCTGGGCTCCAGTGTAAGTGCTGGCAGCGAGACCTCTGCTGACACCCAAGTGCGTACCACCGTCGCTTGACTCAAGAGGTGGGAAGTTATAAGAGTCCTGTGTGATCAACGAATGCCTAACTATATCAAGGTGAAAGTGTACAAGACCATTACCCAACCAGTGGTCTTCTATGGTGTTTAATGCTTACTGACAACTGCACAATAAGAACAAGTGCTCCATACAATGAAAATGAAAATGCTTTGATGGTTACTCTGCCTCAGGCAAAGGGACCGCATCATGAATCTGGATGTTAGGAAGATGATAGAAGTTGTTTCAATTACCAAAAAGATGCAAGAGGACTGCCTTAGATGGTATGGACATATACTCCGCAGTGAAGAAGGGACAGTGGTCCAGATAGCCTTAAGTATAAGTCCAGTTGGCAAGTGACCACAAGGGAGGCCCAAAAATCATTGTCTCGACAGATTCAAAGAGGATATGCAACAAATTAACTTTGACTTGGAAGATGCCCTAGACTGAAAGAAGTGGAAAAGGGCATTGAAAGCAGAGGACCCTGCTTTAGTGTGGGAGAAATACTAGGAAAGAGAGACAACAAGCATCTCTAAACACACAACACGTTGAACCTTGAAGCAGATGGACTACTACTGTCAGCTAAGAACAGGCAACTGAGGCTACAATTCGCACAGGCTGATCAAAATTGAACCAGAGAAGACTGGAAAAACGTTGCCTGGTCTGATGAGTCTCAATTTCTGTTGCAACATTTAGATGGTAGGGTCAGAATTTGGCGTCAACAACATGAATGCAGGGATCCATCCTGCCTTGTATCAACAGTTCAGGCTGGTGGTGGTGGTGTAATTGTGTGGGGGATATTTTCTTTGTACACTTTGGGCTCTTTAGTATCAATTGAGCTTTGTTTAAATGCCACAGTATACCTGAATATTATTGCTCACTATGTCCATCCCTTTATGACTGCAGTGTACCCATCTGATGAGTACTTCCAGCAGGATAAAGCACTATGTCACAAAGCTCAAATCATTTCCAACTGGTTTCTTAAACATGACAATGAGTTCACTGTACTCAGATGGCCTCCACAGTCAGCAGATCTCAATCCAATAGAGCACCTTTGGGATATGGTGGAAGAGGAGATTCACATTGTGGATGTGCAGCTGACAAATTTTAAGCACCTGTGTGATGCTATCATGTCAATATGGACCAAAGTCCTTGAGGAATGTTTCCAGCACCTTGTTGAATCTATGCCATGAAGAATTTCAGCAGTTCTGAATGAAAAAGGGGTCCAAGCTAGTACTAGCAAGGTATACCTATTAAAGTGGCTGGTGTGTGTGCGTGCACAGACAGACAGACAGACAGACAGACAGACAGACAGACAGACAGACAGACAGACAGACAGACAGACAGACAGACAGACAGACAGACAGACAGATAGATAGATAGATAGATAGATAGATAGATAGATAGATAGATAGATAGATAGATAGATAGATAGATAGATAGATATGAATGTAACCAATCCTCCAATCTAATGGGGAATGAATTAAGAGTTACACAGAGAAAAAGTTTACTGGATAAAACAGTAATCACGAAGAGTCTTTTGCTGACTACTATAAATGTTTTTTTTTTGAGACCGACTTGAGACCAACTCTAGTCTACTCCATGCTTGTTAGTATGTTATAGGGAAAGCATTATGAAGAGGTGACTTCATGATTTCAAAGAATTTGTGTTTTAGGCATCCCCGATCAAGGGGTGGCCATTTTTGGAATGAGGTGTGTGTAAGGATGTGAGACAATAGACATAATAACTCAAAAATGGATTAATTTAAATAAAACATGGTATAGTAATTAATGCTGTAAATTTCAAGAAGGCTGTTGATTCAATCCAGTAGATTATGCTGTTCAGAGATAACTACATTTGCTGCAAGTATTTATGCATATTACATATATTATACATAAACACACACGTGCACACACACATTTATTGAAAGTATTGAAATAAGGTGAACATTTTTAAATCACAGCCTTACGTATGGAATATTTTGCGTAGGACACATCATATTTTTCTATTCATGTATACCTTTTGGTGACACAAAGACAAGTAAATGCTGGTCCAGACAACAGAATTAAAAATAAAGGTTATCTTAACTTGGAAATGCATACATTTTCAGTAAAAGTGAACGTCCATTACCTGAAGTACTTTAATTTTTGCAGACACATTCTCCTGAGATAACACACGAGCTGGGGCTGACAACTCCTGGGTAGTTTCTGGAATGAAGATGCTGTCATGTGATAAAGCTCTCGATCCCAGAACACCTTTAGGACATCTGCAAACAAAGAAAAAGCGAAATTATTAGGTTAGCAATTTAGCTTTTAGCATTTCTCAGTAAATGATTCTAAGAGGAATGCACAACTTGCTGATCAGTAGGCCTGCATAGCCTTCACTATTGAAAATGGTGAAACTTGGCTATGTAGACAGATCCTGTTCACAACACTATTCAGAAAAATTATCACAGTTTTTAGATCTGACTTATCTGGTTGTCCAAAATATGCTTTTCTAATTTATTTCAAATACAAGTAAAATCTATTTTTATTCAAAGAATGATTCATTTACTTCAGATGCAAAAAGTAAACAGCTAAGCAATGCCATGTTCATTTCTAGTCTTAGTTCTAACTGGCTAAGATTAAAAAAACATATAGTGTAAGACTAATTTGGAGGAGGTTTTGTGATGTGTACAAAAGATCTACAGGTCATAAAGTTCTTCATTAGCAGCTAATATGGACAATGTTTTTTGAATGTACTATCTGGTAATTGTGCTTACCGCATGGGGTTGAATCAAGGGCAGAGTAAGGTTTTTGAATGTTTTTACCTGCACCCATTGCATGGTTTTCAATGTCACTTGTGTGGTCTTCATTGTCATCCTTTGAGCTATCCTCCTCCCTCTCACATTTTTGTGTACTACTTGCACAATCATTAGTCATCAGTATCCCTCTTTCCCTCAACATTTCTTCTTGGTGCAAAGTTTCAATGATGAAATAAAAAGAGTGTACTCTACTCTAACACTCCCAGCTTGTACTCACCCATTTTCTGCCAGAGTGGCATATGTGGGAATAGTTTTGTGGTGACGTGAAGTGGTAACACAATCAAGGGGTGCCTTTTTTAAACTTCACAAATCCATTTTGTTATATTATTTATGTGATAGTCTTTAAATTGGGTGTCTTTACATTTATTTTTAAATTTATTTTTGTAATATACAGTATATCAACCCGCTCATTAGGGTGGGACCTGGGATGACCCCCCAACATCCCATGCTGGCTCTGTCACTGTGTTGTATTTTTGTCTATGTTATTAGTACTGTACCAGTGTCACTAGTGTCTAGGAGACCTCCAGGAAGAGTTTTAATGTACTATTTACACATTTAAATTTGAATGTGGCATGCTCCACCATTAAAACTATGACAGACAGCCCACTCCTCCAAACAAACAACATTTATTTTAAATAGCACTTTTTTCTAAAGCACTCTTTATTCAAAGAGACTTCATAAGCCAAAATATTTAGCGTAAGTATTTAGATGCATTTTATTTATTCTTTTTTTTTTTTTTTACATAGGAGCAAGCACATACACATTATAGGATAACAGAGTGGATCTACTGCACAAATTCTTGTGGTTTTTGAGACAAATTCCTTCCTCAATGCTACATGTTTTTAAGGCAGGTGAGGAGTGCAGAATTCTCTCAAATATGTAGAAAATCATAAATATACACACTTTTGACAAACCAATCAATAATCTGTGCTTGCTCCACCATGCACTCTCCCTGCCTAGTACACTTACTGTGTTACCTGGGCTCTATGTCACCTAACAGGCACTTTCTCTCTGCATTTAACATTTTTCGCACATTCCCCCCACAGTCTTTTGAAAGGTAGCAAGACCTTCTAGGTGTCCTGTTGAGACCTTAATTAGCCCCATTAATCACCTTGCATACAGTATGCCAACTACAATTTTAGTAATAGCTTCATTTGAAAATTGTAGACTTTTGAATTTCCATCTAGGAGTCTGTTCTGCACCACAGGACATTTTAATAAGTGATGAGATTTTAGCTGATGGCACACCAACTTAGATTTTTGAGATTAAAGTAAATAAGGACCCCAGATATTTGCATTGTTCCAAACATCCTCAATAACAAAGAAACATTGGGTGCCTCATAATTAGCCCTGGAAGATTAGTTACTGTACCTAACAATATTTACTGAAAGTTCTCCTGTTTTATTATAGCATGCCTCCCTTCTCCTACAAGAAGACCTACCTCAGCTCCCTGAATACCACCATTTTGATGCAGTCAGTTTCTTAATTAGAAGCCATTTCTTGCTTTTAATAAAATATGTTATTTAATTCTATGATTTGCTAGTGCTCTCATTCTGTGACAGCAGATATTTCCAAAATTGTTGACCTTCTTTTAAAAAGGGCTGCATCTGAGAGCATTTGTGGCCCATTACATGTATTTATCAAGAGTCTCAGGATTACTTCTATTAATTGCACTAAAGGCCTAACTAGGAAAACTGTTCAAAAAAATTAAAGGAACACTTTGAAAACACATCAGATCTCAATGGGGAAAAAAATCATGCTTGATATCTATACTGATATGGACTGGGTAATGTGTTAGGAACGAAAGGATGCCACATCGTTTGATGGGTCCTGTCCTCACGCCACCCTCATGAAGTCTGTTTCTGATTGTTTGGTCAGAGACATTCACACCAGTGGCCTGCTGCCTGTTACTCCTTAGCCCAAAGAATCAGATACCAGTCCTGCTGATGGATTAAGGACCTTCTACGGCCCTGTCCAGCTCTCCTAGAGTAACTGCCTGTCTCCTGGAATCTCCTCCATGCCCCTGAGACTGTGCTGGGAGACACAGCAAACCTTCTGGCAATGGCACGTATTGATGTGCCATCCTGGAGAAGTTGGACTACCTGTGCAACCTCTGTAGAGTCCAGGTATCGCCTCATGCTACCAGTAGTGACACTGACTGTAGCCTAATGCAAAACTAGTGAAAAAACAGAAAAGATGAGGAGGGAAAAATGTCAGTGCCTTCCACCTGTTAAACCATTCCTGTTTTGGGGATCGCCTCATTGTTGCCCCTCTAGTGCACCTGTTGTTAATTTCATTAACACCAAAGCAGCTGAAACTGATTAACAACTCCCTCTGCTACTTAACTGACCAGATCAATATCCCAGAAGTTTCATCAACTTGATGCTATTCTCTGATTAAAAAAGTGTTCCTTTAATTTTTTTGAGCGTATATTTATGAAGCATTCTCCTCTTACTCCCAGCTAGGAGTAAGAGATCACATTTGAAAATGAAGGACATCACGATTTTATAGCACCCTGCACTGCAAAGTGGTACTCATGATAAAGTTTTATACTTTCCTTGGAAATCATGATAATGCTTTGTAGTTTCTAATTGTAACGCTAAGTCTTCACTACAAAAAAAAATAAAATAAATATTAATGAAAGAGGAAGTAGAAAAATATAATTTGGTAGGATATTACACTAAACTGCACAAATTTGTTGCCACTTCACAGCAACATTAAAAATAATACTTTAATATGCACCGAAATTTAAGGATCGAGACACATACTGAATGACAGCTAAGCCTGATAACAATGAATGGTCCACAGCCACACTTTCAAAAGAATCATTTTCCAGCTGTTATGGCCATGAGAAATGCCTCTTACAGTAAAGCTACACTTATATTGAAACTAGGCACAGCTATTAATTGTGTTGACTTTTTCACTGTTCCCCATCATCTTCCACTGTGGCATAGCGTGCCTCTCTTCATGACTCCCCTTATCTTTTGCAAGGTTCTATTTATCCAATGCCCTGGGAGTCTGTGCTTGCCTTCTTGAAACTTCCCAGGCTTGCAAACTATAAAACAAATGTTCCAGGGGTTCGTGGAATACAGAGTTCAATGCAATGAAAGTGACATTTCACTTTCAACTACACATCCTGTGGGTGTCATGTGCTAGACATGAAATGTGGCACAGCACATTTCGACATGGAGATGTATAGTAATTTACAACAACATTTCAGTATTCTATCTGTTTCTACTGTCTCTAAATTTGTGTTTCTCATCACAAATCATATGATTTGAAACTCACCACTTTTTTATTTCCAATTTTATAGAAAATGCCATCTTCCATTAACACAAAACATAATGCTCTTACCCAAGTTCTTCCTCCGAGTCATACAAGCCCTGGATAGGTTCAGGAGCAGTGACATCACTTGCAGATTGACTCTGTTTCAGGCCACTTTTTGAAGATGAATGTCCATCCTCTTTCCTTTTCCTTCTTCCAAACAATCTTATTTTAAAGGAAATGAATTTTGACTTTTTCTTCCCTGAAAAAATATTTATAACAGAAAAATTCATTTAAACAAACTTAAGTTTATGAACCACAGATCATTTTCACGCTTTAGTTTAAGATTATGTACAAAATTTCTAGTAATAAATGAAAGATCGTGGACACTGTAATAAAACAACCCTCATACCATAATGTCCCAAAAACTTGGTAGGAGCTAAAGAAATTATCAATTAAAATTACTAACCATCTATACTGGAGTGGTGGATCTGAGGCTAGGGATCTGCCCTGGCAATCAGAACGTTGCCGGTTCGAATCCCATAAACACCAGAAGTGACTCTACTCTGTTGGGCCCTTGAGCAAGGCCCTTAACCTGCAATTGCTTCATCCTGGGTATAACGTTAATTTGCATCCAGCCCTGTAAGCAGATCCTCCAATTTACAGGGAAAACTCGTGGGTTGGTGGCAGGATTGGCACTCCAGCCACTGTAAAAAAAAAAAAAAAACTCACACTGTTCCATTCTGTTCAAGCTAGTGTGGCACTGAGGTGTCACCCATTGTACTTGGGTCCCAATCCGTGTGGAGGGTGTGGAAACACGCTGTAATCAGTGCATACTCCCAACCTCTCTCTATACCAGTGGTTTTCTATGTTCAGTCCCCAGGGTCCCTCTGGCTGCAGATATTTTTCCAACCTGTTTCTCAATCAGTTAGTCATTGTTACCTTTATTTGATTTCATTGTTTAATTAGCTGACCTCATTTTTCCTTTTATTTTTCAATTAGAAGAGTTCAGTAGTGTCTGATTTACACTTATAAGAAATTAAGTGATATGTTATTTTTCTGTATCTTTAAATAATTACTTTGTTTTGTTGTTGTTTCAATTCACTTTTACTTGAATACAGATAATAAACATTGAGCAGAAGAGACACCAGCAGAAATGACTGAAGGAAGCAACGACTTCAGTGTTACCTACTTGCGTGCTTATTAGTAAATAATTATCTAAATAACCACAACATTACAAAAACCTTACCCATCTAGCACATAAAATGTTCTGATTCACTCAGTGAAAATAAAGCATAACCAATTTGTAATTTCCAGACAATTACAAAAACATAGAAAGTGGGAGATAATGTATTAAAAGCCATTAAGCAAATTAAGAATAGAAGTGAGTTGGGACAAAAACCACAGGGTGCCCTGAGGACTGAATGTTGAAAACTACTGGTCAATACCAAGTAGCCATAAAGGTTCCAAAAAATATCATTTGAAAAATGCAATTAAAACGTTGCTTTGTAGTTTTTATTATTTTTAGGATTCACCAAGCCTGAGTTATAAGGTGAAAATATTGAACTATTCTTTTTTAAGCTTCAAATTATGTGCTCTTAGACAAACATACACTGTGCATGCCAATATCTTAAATCCTGTTCTTACCTGTGGCATCATCATGGCTGCCTTCTGTTTCTTCCATTCTTGAGTCCATTTACTCAGTGTGGTCCTGCTTAAATATACAAATATATATTTTTAAAAGCTCACTAACATTAACATTTCAAGATGCTTTTCAAGCAGAAGGCTATTACTGCTCCTCACAGAGGTCAGCGGCCAAGCAGGTCAGCTAGCAGCTATGGCTCACAACTTTCTAGCAAGCTAGAGCAGTCCAATTGCCATCTGCTAGATTCTTTCATGTTATTTTGTGAACCAAGCCAGGGATAATCCTGCCACATAAATCACCTGAGTCTGATTAATTTTCATTTTATAAATCAGTTACATGGGAGTAAGTCACAGTTTCTAAATTTAAAAATACTAATAGCAACAATTATGTCTTTAGTAGGGATCACACTGTGGCTAAGTCCTTAATCCTGGGTTCAAGGATAGGATTTATCTTCGTATTGATTGAATTTTTACTAGCTAGAATGTGAAAGGGTGATTCTTTTAGTAAAATGAAATAAAGTACCGTACTGAATCTTAAGTTTGCAAACTTTTATTTTTTTCAGAAGATTCACTTGACAGTCCATCTCAGAATGAAGAAAGAATGATTAGGATGGATGGTACAGTCTGCTCTTAAGCCATACACAGGGAGTTGGGTTGCTAATACTCATTTATATCATAATATCCACCATGATGTCAGATACTGGAGTGGCTACTATGTAAGTGCAGTTTAAAGACTATGTGAAGTGAATTGATTTAAGGTATAGTACAGTATATGTCAGCAATAATTACTTAATTTCTTTTTTTTCCCATTTTCTCCCTACATTGTTTACCCACAAACTTACACTAATTGGTATTTTTTATTAGGTTTCAAAACATATGTTTTATAACAATAAAAAGAATTATAACCATGCAGACATACAATGCTATAAAAGGCCCGTTACAACATAAAAACTGTCACATCAAAAATACAATCAATACAACATTTCAAAGAGAGAATTAAAATAAATAAAATTATAAACCCAAGCCTTATCCAATACAGAGAACTGCTTAAAAAAAGAACACATCCTTTATAAAACTGTTCTTTCTATCGATTCAAATGCCAGAGGTAATACAGAAACAAAACAAGGAGCCTGGCAGGCTTATTTCTGAAAAACATTATTATGCTCTTGTCAAACTTTGAAAAACAATCTTCAGGCTATGATCACGATGAGTTTAACACTAACTAATCCAGTCCCAATTGATGTCACTGCAAAAAGTGCTGTCAGAAGATTAGGAATCATTTTAAGTCCCACAACAACTGATAGATAAGCACCAATCTTCCTTCAAGTGGTCTTCATTTAGGACAGTTCTACAACAAATGACCTAGAAAGGCTGGTACTTGATGAGCTTGTTCACAAATAGGGTTCAGTCCATGATGTACAATATATTGTATAATTATCTAGAAAGGTGTGTATGATGAACAATTTTAAAATGAATGGCTTATTGATGAAGAAATGTGTATTATAAATAAGTGAGTCCCAAATCATGCCTAAGGTATTATAGAGAGGTCCCTTTCCCAGCATTGTCTAAGATCATCTAAAGGTGTGCATGGTGATATTAATTGGTAGTCTAGAAAATTCCTCATCACTAAGTAGAATATATGAACTACTAGAACTGTGGATGTGAATGGAAGATTATACAATACATAATGAAGATTCGAAAACTCCAAGATAATTCCCAAATGCATCAAACCAATTACTAATAGATTAGATTAGATTCAACTTTATTATTATTAAATACAAGTACCATGACAACAAAATGCAGTTGTGCATCTAACCAGAACTGCGAAAAGAAAAAAAATGCAAGTAATCAGATGAATATAATTAAATACAGCAGTGAGGGATTGTACAGGAGTAAGTTAGGAGTATATACAGAATAATTAGTAAGAGTAAAAGTAAAATATGGACAGTGCATACAGTAAGTACAGTATGGATAGAATAGAATAAGTGAAGTGAAATATGAAAACATTTTAAATAATAGTAACAGTAATGAGAAGACTGTTATACAGGTACAGTTACAGCAAAGCTGTTAAGTATTATTAGTTTAAAACTAAAGTGCAAATATCATAGACTTGCTGTGAGAGCAGAGTCCTGGGATGTAAATTTATGGTCTTAAGGTGAGGTGGGAAAGGTGGATTTTGACTTTAGCAGGGTGATGGCTACAGTGTAGAAGCTGATCCTGAGCCTGTTGGTGCCTCATGTGAGCTCCTGTACCACCTCTCAGAAGGTAAAAGGCTCAACAGACCAGGATCAGATTCTGGATCCTGCCTGTTAGAGGTGTCCCCAAGAATCAGCGTCATTTGACAACATATCTTAATTTCATCCACAACTCAGACTGCACCATTACTTTTACTAAGCTACTGGACGTTTTAGGAATTTCAAAAGGCCTTCCCACACTGACTGCCCTTTTCCAAGGTTGATTCCTCTCTTGTAAATCTGATGTTTCTGGAAAAGACTCTGGGCTTCTGCCATCCTTTGCCAATGGAAAAAACGGGTTCAAAAATTAATTTTTTTGGTTGACCACTTTATCCAGAATAATAAGTGACACTGCCACAGACTTTGATTTGAACTCTCCAGAACTTGGTTTGATTCCTACACAGTCACTGAGTTTGTCATCAATCATTATTCTAATGTGCTGGCTTTTATTACATTGCTAACTCAACCATACATATATTTCTACTGAATGAACTCCACACCACTCTCCTTTTCACAATGGCTAAGGGATGTGGTAGAAATTAGAAAAAATTAGAAAAAATAAAGTCTACTCAAACGAGATCTGACAAGATATTCTACAAATTGCAACTGACTTTCCTCATTACAGCTTTTCATTTTTAAACCCCACAAGCTTAGTCTTTTTCTTTCTACTTATTGTTCTCTAATTTGTAATTTATTTGAAAGAAGGTTGAAGAAAAAGACTAGAACTATCAAAAGAATTAAAAATGTATCCAAAGAATAAATTAAGATATTTCAACCACTATGTCTAGCCAAGCTTATCTACTTTATGTGGAGTTTGTTTCTCCTGGCCTTACTCTTTTGGATTTCATAATTTCTAAAACATTTCTGAATGACATCCTAAAGTGGCAAAGCCGGAGTGCTAACCCCTGTGCTGGCCAGCTCTTATAAAACAGAAATAATATAACATAGGAATTGTATATCAGATCACAAAGTATCTTTCCTTACGAAAAAAGTACATGCATGTACAATAATCCTCAAAACCAAGCACTCATATCATTTTAGATAACTACATGTCAATTTCATTCCTGAGACACAATGTCATGCAAGTGTGTCTGCTCCATAATCAAATGAAAGTCTATCTGGTTGCAACTTAACTTACTGATCTGCATAAACAAATTCATTACATATTAGAATATGCATGACACAGACAAAAACAAAAACCAGGGATGTGGGATGAAAGCCATATTTACTTTGTGAAAATTGTTCTCGTAAGCACATAATGTAAAATGCTGTCTATCAGTAGTATACAACAATATAAGGAAAGTGATATCTCAAGTAAGCCCACCCTTCTACCCATTATCAATCACTTTTTTCTCTCCTAACTGCTTTTTGGGATGTTCAGCTTGAAGACAAACACATTAGGTTTGCTAGCTTTGCTGTAGAAATATATTGTTGTAGGCTAACATCCCAATCTTCTTGACTTTGAAGTATAACCCAAGGCTAAGCTTTCAAACCCTATTTTTGTGATCACCATCTAGTGGTGCATCCTTACATGATGAAGACATGGTGCTGCTATAAAGATCTGTGGCTGCCTTTAGGGCTTTGAGTCTTCACTTATTAAAAGATTTCTTTCTGCCTCTTCTATTACAAGATCACAGGGAAAGTCCTGCATATTAAGAACAAACACACGCACAGCCACACATTCAAACTCATAACAGGCCAATATAAAATCTGCAACTTATATTTAAGAAGTAGATAAACCCATGCAGACCTAGTGACAAAATATGCAAGCTCAGTGACTGACTAGAAATCAAACCAAGTTCTGTAGAGTTCAAATCAAGGTCTGTTGCAGTGTCACTTATTACTCTGGATAAAGTGGAAGCCAAATAAATTCATTTTTTAACCCACTTTGTCCATTAGATGATGGCAGAAGACCAGAGTCTTTTCCAGAAGCATCAGTTACAGGAGAGGAATCAACTTTGGATAGAGTAACAGTCGATCTCAAGGCCAATTTAGAGTTGCTACTCAACAAAATATAGTCATCTCATTTGATGCAAGAGAAAATTGGAGCACTGTGAGAAATGGACAAGCTGGCTTTGAACTCAGTGCACTGGAAGTATAAGTGTATAGCATAGTGAACATACTGACACCTTACCTGACTATGTCCACGGAGCACTGTCAAGCCGTGGGCTCTGTCCACAATCCCAAAGCTCCAGTTTTTTCTTCAGCTCTTGCCCCTCAAAAACTACAAAGAATATTCCAGCCTGGGGTTGGGATTCACCCAGCAATAAGCACAGTCTTCTCAGCGAAATTGCTAGGGAAAATCTGTAAACAAAGCAAAAAAAATATAACATAATGAAAAAGATCTTAAAGGCAAAGGTATACATTTGGCACGTTTAGTCAAATCCCTGGGCCATATTGAAACAGAAACTGGTGTGAATGCATAAGGCCTTGATGATGATGCACAGAGATGTGGCAAGCATTAAAAAATAGAATGATAGGTTTGGGGATGACTGTCCCTATGCACTTTATAGATGTAACACTCTAAAGAATTGCTGGTTAAAGTTTTTTAAGTATGTTCACAGGAATACAAAAAGCACCTACTGTCATGGTCATGTCTGTCTGTTTGTCTGCCTGTGCAGCCGTATAAAGCAACCTGGCTCTTGGTGAACCAATATCATTGACATTTGATACACATATAGTATTCGTCAAGGACATTTGTTGGGTAAGCTCACTTTTATTTTCCAATTTGCTGTACAAATTGTTTAAAAATTGAAAACTAACCATTTAAAAACCATTGTTGAAAATGAAATTGACTCTCTTAAAACAGAGAAGCATTCTGAGTCACCTCAATTACTGATTCATTTACTGGTTCAGATTTCTCCATAGTGATGTTATTTTAACTAGTATATTTTGCATATTTTCCTGAAACACCAGCAGAGTTGTACACATGTGTGCGGATTGGGACAAACCTTAACATCAGCGGCTAGTGCAAATATCAGCAACACCAGCTCTGTTCTCCTGAAGCTTAAAGTGGTATCAGTAAGTTAAATGATCCTTGCTACTAAAAAAAGCAAAAATATAAGCAAGGAAAGCAAAAAGTCACTTAGTCTGGAAACTAATGGATGAGAAAAGATTATCCCAAATTGTTGCACTGTAAGCCTTTACGCATATAGTGAATAATCATGTACAGTGGTGTGAAAAACTATTTGCCCCCTTCCTGATTTCTTATTCTTTTGCATGTTTGTCACACAAAATGTTTCTGATCATCAAACACATTTAACCATTAGTGAAATATAACACAAGTAAAAACAAAATGCAGTTTGTAAATGGTGGTTTTTATTATTTAGGGAGAAAAAAAATCCAAACCTACATGGCCCTGTGTGAAAAAGTAATTGCCCCCTGAACCTAATAACTGGTTGGGCCACCCTTAGCAGCAATAACTGCAATCAAGCGTTTGCGATAACTTGCAATGAGTCTTTGACAGCGCTCTGGAGGAATTTTGGCCCACTCATCTTTGCAAAATTGTTGTAATTCAGCTTTATTTGAGGGTTTTCTAGCATGAACCGCCTTTTTAAGGTCATGCCATAGCATCTCAATTGGATTCAGGTCAGGACTTTGACTAGGCCACTCCAAAGTCTTCATTTTGTTTTTCTTCAGCCATTCAGAGGTGGATTTGCTGGTGTGTTTTGGGTCATTGTCCTGTTGCAGCAACCAAGATCGCTTCAGCTTGAGTTGACGAACAGATGGCCGGACATTCTCCTTCAGGATTTTTTGGTAGACAGTAGAATTCATGGTTCCATCTATCACAGCAAGCCTTCCAGGTCCTGAAGCAGCAAAACAACCCCAGACCATCACACTACCACCACCATATTTTACTGTTGGTATGATGTTCTTTTTCTGAAATGCTGTGTTCCTTTTACGCCAGATGTAGCGGGACATTTGCCTTCCAAAAAGTTCAACTTTTGACTCATCAGTCCACAAGGTATTTTCCCAAAAATCTTGGCAATCATTGAGATGTTTCTTAGCAAAATTGAGACGAGCCCTAATGTTCTTTTTGCTTAACAGTGGTTTGCATCTTGGAAATCTGCCATGCAGGCCGTTTTTGCCCAGTCTCTTTCTTATGGTGGAGTCGTGAACACTGACCTTAATTGAGGCAAGTGAGGCCTGCAGTTCTTTAGACGTTGTCCGGGGTCTTTTGTGACCTCTCGGATGAGTCGTCTCTGCGCTCTTGGGGTAATTTTGGTCGGCCGGCCACTCCTGGGAAGGTTCACCACTGTTCCATGTTTTTGCCATTTGTGGATAATGGCTCTCACTGTGGTTCGCTGGAGTCCCAAAGCTTTAGAAATGGCTTTATAACCTTTACCAGACTGATAGATCTCAGTTACTTCTGTTCTCATTTGTTCCTGAATTTTCTTTGGATCTTGGCATGATGTCTAGCTTTTGAGGTGCTTTTGGTCTACTTCTCTGTGTCAGGCAGCTCCTATTTAAAGTGATTTCTTGATTGAAACAGGTGTGGCAGTAATCAGGCCTGGGGGTGGCTACGGAAATTGAACTCAGGTGTGATACACCACAGTTAGGTTATTTTCGAACAAGGGGGCAATTACTTTTTCACACAGGGCCATGTAGGTTTGGATTTTTTTTCTCCCTAAATAATAAAAACCATCATTTAAAAACTGCATTTTGTGTTTACTTGTGGTATATTTGACTAATGGTTAAATGTGTTTGATGATCAGAAACATTTTGTGTGACAAACATGCAAAAGAATAAGAAATCAGGAAGGGGGCAAATAGTTTTTCACACCACTGTATTTGATATTTATATACACTATAAGGACTCAGTATTTCCCCTAATGCAAGAATTTACTGGCTTGGTAATTCAACATAGATTTTAAATCTCCTTCAGGCACTTCCTTCCAAAATGTTACTTTGAACTACAATTAACCATAAACCCTACACAACCCAGAACTAACAATAGCATGTCAATTAATACAATTTTTACACCATTTGAGTTGGAATCTACTGTCCATAAAAGCAATTTCAGCCACTACAAACCTACTTGGGTTCAGTTTTAAATATATTACATTGTAAAATGTTAATTAAGAAATATATATTTGATGTACTTTACTAATACATTTATTTATAGTATGATTCATTGTTACAAAAATATTTAATAAACAAAAACACAATCAATGTGCCTTTAATTAAGTCAAAAAAAGTACTTTCAAATCAGTCAGCCAAGTCCCCAGACACAATAAAATGCTGAGGCATGCACACATTTCCTTTTCGACTGCAACTACATGAGAACCCACAGCAGGCACATGAAAGCAACAGAATACAATTATATGGTTAAAAAATCCACAATTAAAATCAAATCTCTTTCTAGCAGTGTGAAATTGCAAAATAAGGAACAGAATTTCAATTAAAATTAGTGCTCCTTTAGAGACACATCTCAGTCTTTGATTACGGTTTTAGATCTAATACAATCCTGTACCTCTTATGGGCATCTTTGAGTACTGCTATATAAATGTAATGAATTATTATCCAGGATGGGCTAAAACAGGCTGTGGTGGAATGACCAGAGCACCAGAACAGAATGACAGATGAAAGATATACTATAGATTCAAAGTAAGAGCAGCAAAACTGTAAGCAGCATTCTGACCAAAAATCAACTTTAACAAAAATTGTACTATCATATGCAATTTGGATTATGGAACAGGAGGTAAAAATAGAGGGCACATAAAAAGGAAACAATGAGTTAAAAATACAAATACAAAGAAAAAAAGAAAAATCAAGAATCATTGTCTGTGTATTTCCTGCCCCCAGCTAAAGCAGAAATGGTCCTTGGGTGTGGATGGTAGTTAACCACAGGGAGCACCCATGCATACAATTAATCTAAGCACAGGTGTGCAGTGCTCAGCACTGCCACCTCACGGATCAAGCGTTTTGAGTTTGAATCCCATGTTATAACCATGTACACTATATGGCCAAAAGTATTACGGATGCCCCTCCAAATTACAGAATTAAGGGAATTTCATCTTATCCCATTGTTAACATGTACATGAAATCAAGCACACAGCCATGCAATCTCCATGGACAGTAGAACAGATCGTACTGAAGAGCTCAGTGACTTTAGACATCGCACTGTCATAGGAATGCCACCTTTACCATAAGTTAGTACGTGAAATGTCTGCTCTACTAATTCTGCACCAGTCAAGTGTAAGTGCAATCATTTTAAAGTGGAAGTGTCAAGGAGCAATAACAGCTCAGCCACAAAGTGGTAGACCGCACAAATTCACAGAGCAGGGCTGCTGACTACTGAAGCATATAGCACGTAAAGCTCTCCTATCCTTTGCTGGATTACTCACAACAGAGGTCCAAACTGCCTCTGGATGCAGCATCAGCATATGAACTGTGTGTTGGGAATATCATAAAATGGATAAGCAACATAAACTCACTATTTGCAATGTGTCGACAGGAGTGGTGTAAAGCACACCCACATTGGACTGTGGAGTGTAAACAGGTTCTCTGGAGTGACGAATCACACTTCACACTCTGGCCGTCTGATGGACAAATCTGGGATTGGCAGATGGCAGGAGAATGCTACCTTCCAGACTGCCTAATGCATTCTACAATATTTTGATTGAGACGAAATAAAGAGCAGGGGGTATTTTTCAGGGTTTGGGCTAAGCCCCTGGGTTTAAGTGAAGGGTACTATTAATGCTACAACATAGAAAGACAACTGTGCACTTCCAACTTTGTGATAACAGTTTGGAGAAGGTCCTTCTCTCTCAAAGCATGACTGTGCCCCTGTGTACATAGCCAGATCCATAAAGATATGGTTTGACAGGTATGGCATGAGGAACTCGAGTGGCCTGCATGGAGCTCTGACCTCAACCATACTGATCACCTTTGGAATGAATTAGAATGGTGATTGTGAGTCCGAGCTTCTCGTCCAACATCAGTACCTGACCTCACAAGTGCTCTTTTGGCTGAATGAGCACACAGTTTTACAGTGACATTCCAAGCTGTTGTGGAAAGCCTTCCCAGATGGCTGGAGGATGTTAGAGCTTCAAAGTGGTGGGGCCAGGAGTGGGGGCTTTGGGGGAGTGTGGGGTTTGGGTCAACTCCATGGTTTTGGAGTGGGATATCCAATAAGCTCATATAGGCATGATGGCCAGGATTCTACAAAAGCTTTGATCATATAGTGTACTTCTGGCCTGCCCTCATATTCTAAGAAGGTGCTGCTTAGGTTAATTGTTGGTTCTAAATTCGCTAATGTGAGTGGGTCCTGCTATAAACTGGCTCCTCAAACACAACCTTGCATCCAGTGTTGAATAGAGAGGCTTTTGTTCCTTAGAATCCAGATTTAGATTATTAAGCAGGTTTGTTATGTTAACTAATAAACCCAACCTGCATATCTCTAAGCTTTGGAAGAAATTCCAGAGTGGGGACCGCTGGGCCAGGATTTGAAGGAGTTTCACTACCACAAAGGCTTTTGCATATTTTTAATTGTGAAACTGAAAATATAATATTGTGCTGTCACGCAAGAGACTTTTGTCTGTGTAACAACTTTCCTTCTATGTGAATGCTTCTTAAAAAGTATTCAAGAATTATGTTAAAATATGTGAGCCTATAGGAAGCCCACTGTACAATGGTCTACAGCAATAACAGACTTGCCTGGTTTGAATGGCTATGCTGCACAATTTCTTTTGACCCAAAAATGAATTACCATTTATGTCCATCACAACTTCTTCTGCTGATCTTTCTTTTGTCTGTTGTAGACTTTGCTGTCATTTTGATCACCACTGTACGGTAATAAATCCTCTTGGCAGGCACATTCCTTCTGATAGCTGGCACATCATGGCCTTTGTTGTCTTGGTAGGTGAAATGAATGAAGGACTTACTATGACTGACTTTCCTTGTACTTGATACGTCACAATGCAGTGTAGCTTATTGGTTAAGGAGTTGGATTGTGAGCTATAAGGTGGCTAGCTCAATCTCTTCACTGATACCCTGACAGTGATCACATCACAGAAATACACAAACGACAGTATGTACAGTATGTAGCACCTTGTGGTGATATATACTGAAGAAGAGTGTTATAAACTGCAACCAATGATGCTTTAGTATATACTGTATAATTCCATTTTGTGACCATAATACAAAACACAAGCAAGAACATCAGTCTATGCATTTTCTAACAGGCTTAGCTAGTTCATGGTCACAGAGAGCTGGAAGCCATCAGTGAAGAGCCCAAGTTGCAAACAACCCTGGAGAAGACACCAGTCCATTACAGGCCACACATTCATGCACTGCCCACATTAACCCTCATCTGGGTCAGCTTAGAGCCACCAGTTCGTCTAACCTGTATACCTTTGGGCAGTGGGCAGAAAACTGGAGTGCCACTCATATTGGGAAAACATGTAGACATCACATAGGTAGTGGTAGGGCCAAGATTTGAACTTTTGGATTTCAAACCAGACATCTGGAGTTGGGAGGCAGCAGTGCTAACTCAAAGCAAGCTGCTTTACTGTGTAGTCAGTGAGGACCTCCAATTGAATGTCTGCTCATCCCAAAATAATGCAGGAAGGTGTACATTTGTGGAACAATATCTATATTTGCATCAGAGGAATGACAGGAAAAGCAGTCAAACTTCAATTTATTTAGCATGCATTAGTCACTTCTCCATATATTTCATTCTCATTTAATAATTCAGTGCTTTTAGTCCCGATGCTCCTGTTTGAATCCATTGATGGATTAAGCCCAAGAGCCATCTTGTGAAAATGCCAAGGAGGCTTTTAACAAGGAGGTAGAAAGAGAAAAATGACTAAATGATGACAGAAATCCAGTCCTGTGCTAAAATGTATTATTTTTTTTTCTCAAGAAAAAAGGAGACAAGCAATGGAGTTATGGCAGGAATTTTGAAAAGTCAATCTTTAAGAATCTATGTTTAATTTAACCTCAAAAGACAATAATTAATAGGGTAAAACCAGAATATTTTTGACTACAAAAAGATGAATAACTGATATGCCTGGACTGGGCTACATTTTCAATTTCCCTGTGACACATTGATTAGGAGGTATTTACATACATGCCAAGCAGCTTGTTAAGGTCCGAGCTGTGTGCTACTTTATCATTCTTTAACAGTACAGCCTGACAAAAATACTCAGTGCCTGTCAAACTCTACCATATGTATACCATAGTATACCATTTTCTAAGCCTACTTAATCATGAGCTGGGTTAGGTGTGTGGTGGGGCCGAGGCTGAAGCCTATCTCAGGCAACCAGAGAGCACACGGCTCCACTGGACCAGACGCCATGCACTCACCCCACACTCTCTAGAGAACAATTTCATGTTACCAATTCACCTAACCTGCATGTCTTTGGACAGTGGGAAGAAACTGGACCTACCACCGTGCTTTCCTATCTATATCATATATAATTACACTAATTTATTTAACTAATATACAGTAAAACCTGCTAATGTGACCACTTTCCTTGGTCCCCTCAGAAACAGGGTGTTTGATATGGCAAAATGTTTGTATAAAGTGACCACCTGCCTATTGAGACCATTGACCACCTTTTCTTGATCCCTAAGAAGAAAATCATCTTGGCTATAGTGACCAGAAAAAAAAAATTTGGGAAAACATAAAAATTTGGTCCCTTTATTCTCTGTAGGTTGTGGCACACGGCTGGCATCCATGCCCAGCTGGGGCGCCCCTGCACTGTATCTTCAGGGGGAGCAGCCCTAATGTGCAATACCTCCCCCTGGACGCTAGATGGCCACCCCCCTGGGTTGGAGAGGTGCCTCAGGCTCCCGCAAGGCTCCACGGGAGTTGGAGTTGGATGTAGCTCTGTTGGGTCCCGCAGGCACCGCCAGGGGGTGCTGTAGCTGGGACTCCTGCGGCCCTGTGGGCCACGTATGCACCACACCCAGAAGTGCAGCCGGAACAAGCCAATCAAGCACCTGGAGCACTTTGGGTGAATTATAAAAGGGGCCAGCAGCCACCACTCAAGAGCCAGAATCAGGAGGAAGAGGACGAGGTTGCCTGGAAGGAGTGGTGGTGCCAGAAGGGCGTACAGTAATCCCTCCTCCATCGCGGGGGTTGCGTTCCAGAGCCACCCGCGAAATAGGAAAATCCGCGAAGTAGAAACCATATGTTTATATGGTTATTTTTATATTGTCATGCTTGGGTCACAGATTTGCGCAGAAACACAGGAGGTTGTAGAGAGACAGGAACGTTATTCAAACACTGCAAACAAACATTTGTCTCTTTTTCAAAAGTTTAAACTGTGCTCCATGACAAGACAGAGATGACAGTTCAGTCTCACAATTAAAAGAATGCAAACATGTCTTCCTCTTCAAAGGAGCAAACAAATCAATAGGGCTGTTTGGCATTTAAGTATGCGAAGCACCGTGGCACAAAGCTGTTGAAGGCGGCAGCTCACACCCCCTCCGTCAGGAGCAGAGAGAGAGAGAGAGAGAGAGAGAGAGACAGATAAAAAAATCAATACGTGCCCTTCGTGCTTTTAAGTATGCGAAGCACAGTGCAGCATGTCGCTTCACGAAGCAGCTGCACAGAAGGTAGCCAACGTGAAGATAATCTTTCAGCATTTTTAGACGAGCATCCGTATCGTCTAGGTGTGCGAACAGCCCCCCTGCTCACAACCCCTACGTCAGGATCAGAGAAAGTCAGCGCAAGAGAGAGAGAGAGAGAGAGAGAAAGTAAGTTGGGTAGCTTCTCAGTCATCTGCCAATAGCGTCCCTTGTATGAAATCAACTGGGCAAAGCAACTGAGGAAGCATGTACCAGAAATTAAAAGACCCATTGTCCGCAGAAATCCGCGAACCAGCAAAAAATCCGCGATATATATTTAAATATGCTTACATATAAAATCCGCGATAGAGTGAAGCCGCGAAAGGCGAAGCGCGATATAGCGAGGGATCACTGTATTTGTGGTTTGGTTGTGTTTTATTTGAAGTGCTTTGGGACTGTGTATTGCCTGTGGGGTTCACAGGGAAGACGTGGCCCACAGGTGAAGAAAAATAAAAAGTCTTTGTGCTTTTACATGTGCCTCAGTGTGAATCTTTGCCGGGTTGGGCGCCTATATAGCGCCTTATTTCACAAGGTGTAATAAATCATGTTAGAGCTTCTGGAAGGGATAGGTTTCCAGGAAACTACTGGAATAGTCCTAACTCCCCACTCCTCTTTTTACTTTCATTTACTCGTGGAATTCTTGTCAACACATGACTCTATGTTGCTTCTGTGGATTACTCATATCTTTCGAATTTCTTTGAATCTCCCTCTTTGCGCAACTGAATTTTGTAACCATCTCCTCAGTTCTAACCGTGATTTAAAACAGTTCTGTGCTTCACCTAGAAATGTCTAAAAAGGAGTATAAAGAGCTTAGTCTGTGTGAGAAGTGCAACTTATGTTTTTTGTGCCACAGTGAAAGAAAAACTGTGGAGAGGTGTTCAGCATCAGTAAAACTACTGTCAACAATATAAGGAAGCAGAAGTCCAGGTATTTGGATCGTCTTATGAAAGAAAATGATGAAATGAGCCAAAAGAAGACAGCAAGTCCCTATGATACGATTAATGTACTAACTCTTAATTGGTTCTCGAAAATGAGAGGAATAAACATTAGAGTGTCTGGACCTACAGTATGCTGCAGGTAGCAGCCTTAAAATTCACTGCAGAATTGAGCTTACCCAATTTTAAGGTGTAATCAGGCTGGCTGGAAAGCTTTAAGGTACGAAATAAGATTTCATCCAAAATCCTGACAGGTGATTCTAATGAAGTGAACACATAAACTGTACAGAAATTTAAGTGTAACTTGTCCGAATTCGTTGGTAATTACGAGCTGCAGAATATCTTCAATGCAGACGAATGCGGTTTGCTTTTTAAAGCGATGCTGGATTGGTCACTGGTGATAAAAGGTGACACATATAAGGCAGGAAAATCTTCAAAGGAACAGCTTACGGTTCTTTTGTGTGCAAGCGCAATGGGCGAGAAATTAAGTCCACTCGTAATTGGTAAATCAAAAAAAATGAGGTGATCACATAGGAAATCTTGAATGAATTCAGAGCTGTTCACTGACTGGTTGAACAGTGTCGACGCCATAATGAAAAAGCAGAAATGAAACATTTGAATGATTGTAGACTGCCCAGTTAAAGTAAATACACATAAGGACATTTGGGCAAAGATGTCAAACAGAAGTCAATGTTAAGATGTAATAATAAATTACAGTCCACCAGAAGTTATTACTAAAATATTATTATACAGCATCACTGCTCCTGACTGTTCTGTGCAGTTACTCCTAAGTAGACATAATGACTTAAAATAAACAGAAAGATAAATGGAGACTTCAGAAGTGCACTGTCATCTTTAGCCTGCAAATCTGATGAACAAAGTCATCAGTGCTGCAGTTTTCACTTTCAGGATACAATTACACCGCACTGCCAAACCACAGACCACACACAGCCTAATGCAGGAAGAGATTTGATGTCCGGTCAGGAAAGCACGAAAGGTATTAGATCACTTTTGTGCACATTTCAAGAAAACTCGAATCAGTCAATGATGCATGTTTATGAGCAAATAACGTGCTTAGGAACAAAACATGAAAGATGTGAATTGAAAGATGTACAAAGAGCTAAAAAAGGGAACAGCATTATGCAGGGCAGGTGTATTAAAGAGTTCCATATGAGGCTAGGCACTTATTGCTCCCCCACCTGATATACTTAATAGGCACCAGGCACAGCACCAGTATCTGGCCCAGGTGGGTCTGTGCCCATCCACTTTTCTCATTGGCCCACCCTGTTTTTTAGCTTAGCTTTTAATTTTTTTTCCCCTTCAAATAGCAATTAGCCTAGTGCACACATGCATTTGAATACACATCTTGATTAAAATACCAGTTGATTATAAACTTACACAGGAAAATCACCTTAACTTTATCACTAGAAGAGCTCATTTAACTCTTAAAAATATTTGGAAAGCACATATCTGTATAGTGATTATATGGCATTCAACTGTGTAAAAAGTTTTAGAAAATAAGATTTACTTTAAATGTTACTAATCACAGGCACTCAAAACATGTTGTTAACAGCAGGCAATCAACTAATGAATTAATGAAGTTACTAGTTGAGGTAAGTCTTGTTGGAAGGAAACGTGAATGATGCCTTGACAAACAACCCTTAAGGGTTGGTGCAGAAGGATCGGCAGGGTCACAAATTTGTCTGATATTCATGATCCACAAAATCAATATGTAACAGCCAGGAAGACGTGCAGCTTTGCAGTTCATTGGTACAACAGATTACAGTCTATAGCTGGAATACAGGATTTTGACATTTTTGTTATAACCTAATTGATGGCAGATTCACTTGTGTATTCACAGACTGGAAACGCATGATGGCTCAGGTCCATAAGTATTTGGACAGTGACACAATTTTCAGAATTTTGGCTCTGTGCACCATCACAATGGATTTGAAACAAAGCAATCAAGATGTGATTTCAGCTATAATTCAAGGGGTTTTACAAAAATATAGCCTGAGCTGTAGACATTTTTATACATGGTCCCCCCATTTTCAGGGGCTGGAAAGTATTTGGACAAACTAACATAATCATAAATATACTGATCATTATCAATATTTTGTTGAAAATCCTTTACAGTCAATCACTGCCTGAAGTCTGGAAGCCATAGCCAAGTACTGGATTTCCATTCTAGTGATGCTGTGCCAGGCCTTTACTGCAGCTGTCTTCAGTTGCTGCTTGTTGCCACCATTTTTGTCTTCAGCAAGCGTAATGCATGTCCAATTGGGTTGATGTCAGTTATTTGTCTTGGCATATGAAGAATATTCCACAACTTTGCTTTGAAATGTACTTGGTTTGTTGTCACAGTATGTTTTGGCTCATTGACCATCTGTCCTATCTGTTTTGCGGCATTTGTCAGAATCTGAGCAGACATTATAGCCCTGTACACTTCAGAAATCATCTTGCAACTTTTGATGGTAGTCATATCATCAAAAAACACCAGTGACCCACTTCCACTGGCAATCGTGCATGCCCATGCCATAACACTGCCTCCACCATGTTTCAAAGATGATGTGATATTCATCTGATCACGAGCCATTCCTACTCTTCTCCGTATTCTTCTCTATCCATCATTCTAGTACATATTGATCTTAATTTAATTTGTCAAAAGAAAATTGCTCCAAAACTGGACTGTTTTTTAAAAAATATTTTCTGACAAAGTCTAATCTGTCCTTCTTATGCTTGAAGTTTACTAGTGGTTTGCACCTTGTGGTAATCCCTCTGTTTTTACTTTAATGAAGTCTTCTCTTGATTGTATACTTTGGCAATGTTTGGTATACCTCCCGGACAATGTTCTGAAGGGGTTCTTCTTCACAAAGGACAGAATTCTGAAATCACCCAGCACACTTGTCTTCTGTGGTTTTCCAGACCTTCTGGTGTTGCGGAGTTCACCAGTGTGATGCTTCTTTTTAAGAATATACCAAATGGTTGATTTGACCACTCCTCATGTTTCTGCTATCTCTCTAAAGGGTTTGTTTTGTTTTCTCAGCCTAATGATGGACTGTTTTTACTTGCATGAACAGCTCTATGGACCTCGTATTGAGAGTTCACAGTGACCGTTTCCAAATGCAAATGCCACACTTGAAATCAATTGCAGGCCTTTTACCTGCGTAATAGTTAATGAAATAATGACAGAACTGCTCCCACCTGACTATGAAACAGCTTGTCAGTCAAATGTCCAAATATTTTTTGAGCCCCTGGAAACAGGGTGGCTATGTAGAAAAATGGCTGTCATTCCTAAATGGATTATATGATATTTTTGGTAAACCCCATAAATTAAAGCTGAAAGTCTATACTTCAATCACGTAATGATTGATTTATTTGAAATTCATTGTGGTAGCGAACAGGGGCAAAATTATGAAAACTTTGTCACTGTCCAAATACGTATACATTTGTGTGTGTCTGTGTATATATACATACATACAGTACATGCTACGTGTTAAAAGTTTCAAAACACCTCAGTTTTTCCAGTTTTTTAAATGGATTTAAATTTGTGTTAACAAAAATCATTCAGACTAGAAGGGGAAATAAAAATAAAACAATGATGCCATATACGTTAGTATGACTGGAACTCTAAAATGTTTTGCAAAATAAACGCATGAATGTATAATTCACTGTAAAAAATAACATTAGTGCTACTTTTGACAAATTTTTAGGCCCACCCTTTTATGAAATCCTAGAGCTGCTTCAGGGGGGCTTCTTTAGGGGGCCAGAATGACTATGCCATGGTGGTCAACTTAGTCTGGGTACTGGGATTCACCCTGCTCTATATGAAGGATGCCAAGGGATCATTTATGACCACACTTCGTCAGGCCCCTTGCTGGCCTTGCCAACACCTCTTCGAGTAGCAACCCAAGCTTTTTCTGGCTGGTCTCACAATATTTAAAACTATATATACTAAAAGTACCAGAGAACTGGCTGAATCATGGCCATCAAACCAAAATGCCATTAACAGACATTTGGATGTGAACCCGGCATATGCAGCCTTAAAATGAAGAACATCCATATATTAAGAAAATCTCCCCACCCTTCACCAGCTATATATTGCCTTTGATTCCTGTATCTGCGGTGGGTTGGCACCCTGCCCGGGATTAGTTCCTGCCTTGTGCCCTGTGTTGGCTGGGATTGGCTCCAGCAAACCCCCGTGACCCTGTGTTCGGATTCAGCGGGTTGGAAAATGGATGGATGGATGGATTCCTGTATGTCTATAATCTTTTTACTCTGATGATGACACCTGCTAGGTTGTCAAAAGCTTAGAAATAATAAACTATTTTAAGATATGTGACTCATTTTCTCCCTTTGTGGATTCCTAGCTACAAATATGCAAACCGTATCACAGACCTTCACTTCTCTCTCTCTCTCTCATTTTTTTTATTATTATTTCATAATGTTAAAAAATATTGTTTAATGAGAATGCCACCTTTGCCAAAGTGTCATCTGTAAGAGCCAAACCTATTTAAGTTAATGTTAATGGTGAGATCACATAAGTTTTTGCTTAATTTGAATACAATATGAGCTTCACATAGTAACACAGGTAATGGAAGATTCTATTGTACCCCTTAAAAGGAATGTACTCCTTAATGGAATAACCTTAATGCTCTGCTATATTTGTGTATTTAAACAAAAGAATGATCTCACATTGTAGGTAGACAGCCAGACAGGAACATGAACTGCTGGACAGAAAGGTTTAAAGACATAGTTTTCTGACTGTTAACATTAAGCTTGCACAGTCCTAGTGTATAAGATAACTAATAGAAACTTAGAAATATAACCAAGACACTTAAGTCTTAAATGAAACATCATAGACAAGAAGTTCTTTTTTGTGTGTATTATTAGCTTTCTTCTTCATTTTTGTGTGAAATGTTTTCTAAGAATTTCACTAAAATGTTTAAAACAAAGACACCTGGATTGTGGAGGGTTTTTGTACACAAATCATCGTAATTACTGAAACCTTTCTAGTAGCCGCATTTTGAGAGATTTTAAACTATTTGGAAACTCTCAACAAACTAAGCTACAGTATACAACCTGAGGTGATCACCCTCTTGCCTCACCCCACATGCTGGCCTTGACATTATGGGATGGGTAGCATAGTGGCATGCTCTGGTGACTCACAAATCCAGTTTCCTGGGTTCAGAACCCAAGGGCGACCCTTGTCTATGTGGAGTCTGGACATTCTTCTCATGTCCATCTGTATTTTACTGAGGGTAGCCCAGTTTTTATCCCACAATCCAATGAAATGCACAAAGACGAGTGAGGAAGCACAGTCTGTCGTGAGAGCATGCCTATCCATTACAGGGCATATGCACTGAAAAATCATTGTAACCAAGAAAAAATCCACATTGGCACAGGGTCAATGAGAAACTCCATACACAAAAAGAGAACACCTCTGTGGCATCAGTATGGACATTTGTGTCACTGTCCATGCCCGTTTTACAAATAAACAAAATGAAACAAATGCTTCCCCATGTAAAAAAAAAACAAGTTTTGACTTTATTTTTCTTTCTATATATTGATGCAAGATATTAAGCTTTCATGTGTCTACTCAAAAAGCATGCATATGAGGTACATACCTTTGCAATTATCCATTATTTCATTATTCACCACCAAGATATTCATCCAGTCATTTGTTCATTTTCTAAATAAATTATCAATTCCAAATCAGGACATTTAGGGTTAAATATTGTAGATTAACCAGAGTGCAAATTGGAAAATTAAGTCTCCAAAAGGAAATCTGCACCAAAATGTGGCGAGCAAGCCAGCTCCAAATAAAGTTATAGCTCCAGAGTTCAGGGGCTGTTAAGCTACATCGGTGTTAGCAGCAGTCCATACTTCCAACCGTTGTTCTTACCGTTGCAGCATGTCTCACATTATGCTAAAAATTAATCCATCTTCTAAGATTCCTGTTCTCCAAAATGATAACCCTTCTGAATTTAACTGAGCCACATCCTCCAGACAATCAGAATCATTTTACAACACTTCATGAACATGAATGTTTAGCAGAATCTCGCTCCTATTTGGCTTAACATTCTATAATACGACAGTTACTCCAGTTTATCTCTTCATAAAAGATGAATTTCTTTTGACAGCAGTGCAGTCACGTTTAGAGCTAGGGGCTGTCTCTGCTCTCCAGGTAGCCTGCAGGTATTCAAGCAGGAAAAGACGACCTTCACCTACTTTGTACTCCATCTGCATAGGAAAAGACAGGAGGGAAGTCTTTCACAGATGCTGCTTGCGATAAATATTTCCTGGGATACCATCTCTGGGGAATCTGTTACACCTGCTTTCAGCAACAATGACAAAATAGACAATGCATACCAGTCAGCCGTTTCACCGGTATGCAAATCTAATAAGCAAATTGCCTTTCAAGTAGAGTGGGGCATATCGGTAACAAAATCACTTCAATTGGTCCATGTACAGTAAAAGACTGCTGCCTCATATATTTTAGCTGTCCCTTTTATAAGACCTGTTTAATGCAGTTCAAGGTTACAGTCAACAACAGAAACAAAGCAGGGACCAACCCAGACAGGACGTCAGTCCATCACATGGAACACTTAGCTTCTTTGAGCACAGCTCCAGTCAAATATGTTTGTGATTATTGTTCAAAATAGACGCAAAAAGTCAAAAAACAAAAATAACAGATTTAATATAGTCTTTGAGTTAGGGTTTTACAAAAAAAATGGGATAAAAATGTGTCCTTTCTCTGAGCAGGACATAAGTAGTATTTACAAAGCGCCCTAGTCCCCATCTCAGCTAAGAGTAGGAATTCAGGTCTGAGGATGAAAGATCATCATTGTCACTGATGATGACTTTTTCTAGTTTTCTGATACTAACGCTAAGGCTTCATTCACCACAAAGATAATAATAATAACAATATACAAAGTAGTAGGAAAATAAGAAGAAAGAAAACATAATAAAGTAGGATACTAGGCTAAGCTGTATGCAATTGTTTTCACTTGATTGCAACAATATCAAGAATAGTACAATAACATACACCAAGACAGAAAGACCAAGACCTCCACACCAAATGGGATTTAAGCTTGATACCAGGCACGTTGAGAAATTCATTTAACAATGAATGATCCACAGCCATTCCTTCGTAAGAAGCAGACTTATGGCCACAGTAACACTTACTGAATCTAGCCACACTCTTCTGAGTGTTCCATTCATCTTCCAGAGTAGCATGCCATGTCCTTATTTGTGGCCCCCTGTGGATGTTTCAAGTGTTCATGAAAAGCAAAGCTCAGTGAACCTGTGTGACATTTCGCTGTCAGTCAGCCATCCAACCCTGCTTATCTGCAGGGTAGTATCCTGAGTACTTCAGTACAGTTAACATTCATGTCCACCTGTGCACTGATATTGTGATAATACTTGTGATTCAAACTTGGGGCAATGATCTGTATGTGTGTGCTAGTTTGCATGAATGCAGCTTTGTTATAATATTAACTCACGAGGAGTCATAGGGGAATGTATAATCTGTGTATTACCTCACGTGTTGTAAGGTCTTTCAAAGTTTGGTGCAACATTGAGAAATAGTGGACAGTGATGTCCGAAAATCATCACTATTACAAAGCTGTATTTTACCTGTAGTCAAAACGTTACCAACACTTTCTTTTCGGCTGCATTTGACTTCTCCGTCAATCACGTAATGAATAGGATTTGTTACGAATATTACTCCATCCTTGTCAAACAGATATCTTGTTACAAGTTCATTGTTATCCAGCATTTCCAAAACATTTTGCTAGATGTGAGTGCCGATCTCTCCCTGCTTGCCATCTTCCTGCAACTCCTAGTGAGTTAGGACAGCTCACAAGCTCTCCTAAATCCTGAAGTTAGGAATAGTTTTCTAAATTAGAAAAATCTGATAAAATGTTTTTCCTTCTACTTCTAAGTCACTTTGAGAATTTTGAGCCAGGTAGGACTGTACTCTGAGACACTTGATAAATACGGATACAGGTTCAGTTTTAGGAGCAGAAAACACAGTCAAGTAAAGCGAGTATGAAGTTCCCTGGCACAATGTATTTTGATTGTAAAGCTGTATGTTTATACAGAGACCTTCAAGCTGACACACGAGGAATCTGCGGACCAATATTCCCTTGTAAGTACCCCTGTGAAATGCATAATTGTGCTACTGATGAAAGCTGATTAATGCAAAGAAACCAAGAAACCTTTCCATCAATACCAAACAACACTGCAGAGTGTAAGTATAGAAGTCAATAAGATTATTATCACAAGAGACAGGTGTGCCACAAAGATCATGGCTGTGTGTGTGCAGAATACTTTTTCTTTTGCCACTTAGTATATTCTAATCTCACATCATCTGCTTGAGTGCAGACCACACTATACCAAACAAGAATATTAAACATCTATCCCTGCTAAACACAGTATTTACCAAAATGCTAAAGTACTTCACTTTATCAATATAATATTCTACTGTCAAAGAATGAAAAAAAAACTCATTCTGTACATTTCCTACCATCCTATGTTATGTCTTAATGTACAACTGAAGATCCTTGCTAAGGTCCTTACACTGTTTGGAATCCAACTTCATCATCCATAAAAATAAAAGTGGATTTATTGGAGCATTTTGTCAATATTATCCACATTTCTAAAGCTATCCACTCTCTTGAAGCCAAGGAGGCACTGATTGCCACATACAGGACCAGTTATTTATCAACCTGACTTGATGTTGGTTGTCCCTGTATTCACTTCCTGGGCAAATTATTGCAAGAGTTACTCAAAACGTATTGCAAAACTTTCTTAACTTTAGTCAAAATTCGCAGTAAAATATATACAACATATTCTGAGGTTAATTTGAAAAGTTCTGCACTTTGGATACTCAATAGCACATGCAGTTTGGGTTTCATGAAGCCTAATATTCATTTACAAGAGCATGTGGAAAGAATGTGTTTAGATCTGCTCTCTCATTTTGAAGCCACGGACAAAAGACTTTTTATCACAAATCATTACTGGGGTTTAAACATTAGACCCATCACTTTGAAACTGGACTAAAACACACTTAATAGAATGACATCATCCAACATTTCCACAGAAGCATTTTAAGGTCACCTATTCAGCAGGTTGTAGTGCTTAAGGGCATTTTATATTATATATATATTATATATATTGTGGGAGATGGCCGGCTGTTTATCCCGGCCAGCATCCCCAGGCCGCTAGATGGAGCCCTCCCTGTAGCATGGGAGTGCCCCAAAGACCAGCAGGGAATTATGGACAGTGGAGTTTTTATTCCCAACCCTGCTGGACACCGTGGAGCCCACCAGAGGACACTGCAGGGAGGCTCAAGGACTCTTATGTGCCCTATACCCTGGAAGTACGTCCTGGTCACGTGAACAGGAGAGATGACATACTTCCAGGTTGAAGAAAAGGACTGTTACCCTGACCCGGAAGTAATAAGGACTTGTGGACTGTTGGGCAGGAACACTTCCGGGTCAGGGGGTATAAAAGGACTCTGGGAAAGCCCAGACACTGAGCTGAGCTGGGAGGTAGGGTGGCGAAGTGTCTGGGAGAGGAGGATTGGTATTGTGATTGTAGAGAAAAGTGTGTATTGATTATATGAGTAGTGTGGAGTGGAGGGTGCTTAGTGCACATTATTATTATATAATAAATAATAATTGTACTTTTACCTGGTGTTTGGAGTGGTACCTGAGGGTTCAAGGGAGCACTAATACACTCTACTGCTACAATATATATATATATATTATTTTATGCAGTTCATGGTTTTCCATGTTAAGGATTTCAGTTTACATTTTTACGGTTTACATTTTTGTCTACTAAAATTGACAAAGTTCATTTTTATTAACATCTTGTTTTCATTGCTTATGTGATGTTCTAAGGAGTGTTATCTGGCTGATTCAGTCATGCTATTGACATCACAGAATATGACACTATAAATATGCTGGCTTTCTTATCTCTTTCTATCCCTCAATTGATACATTTTGCGAAACTTGCAAAGAAGTTACAAATAGTTTCAATTCAAATAGATGCTAGTAATTGGTTTTTAAAAATCCATTTTGTTCCTCAACTTTCACTTTTGCTTTGTGCTTTGATTTTGATTTCTTAATCTCTTTATCCTCTCAGTTTTGACCTCTGCCTCTATTGTGACTATGTTTCTGAAACAAGTTTTATGTCTCCTGGTCCACTTTCTTCCTCAGAATAAAATTTAGACAGTGTTCGCATAATACAGGTAAACTCATGACCATTGTTTTATGGGATGCAAACATACAGTTAGGTCCATAAATATTTGGACAGAGACAACTTTTTTCTAATTCTGGTTCTGTACATTACCACAATGAATTTTAAATGAAACAACTCAGATGCAGTTGAAGTGCAGACTTTCAGCTTTAATTCAGTGGGTTGAACAAAACGATTGCATAAAAATGTTAGGCAACTAAAGCATTTTTTTTAACACAATCCCTTCATTTCAGGGGCTCAGAAGTAATTGGACAATTGACTCAAAGGCTATTTCATGGGCAGGTGTGAGCAACTCCGTCGTTATGTCATTATCAATTAAGCAAATAAAAGGCCTGGAGTTGATTTGAGGTATGGTGTTTGCATGTGGAAGATTTTGCTGTGAACAGACAACATGCGGTCAAAGGAGCTCTCCATGCAGGTGAAAGAAGCCATCCTTAAGCTGCGAAAACAGAAAAAACCCATCCGAGAAATTGCTACAATATTACGAGTGGCAAAATCTACAGTTTGGTACATCCTGAGAAAGAAAGCAAGCACTGGTGAACTCAGCAACGCAAAAAGACCTGGACATCCAAGGAAGACAACAGTGGTGGATGATCGCAGAATCATTTCCATGGTGAAGAGAAACCCCTTCACAACAGCCAACCAAATGAACAATACTCTCCAGGGGGTAGGCGTATCGATATCCAAGTCTACCATAAAGAGAAGACTGCATGAAGGTAAATACAGAGGGTGCACTGCAAGGTGCAAGCCACTCATAAGCCTCAAGAATAGAAAGGCTAGATTGGACTTTGCTAAAGAACATCTAAAAAAGCCAGCACAGTTCTGGAAAAACATTCTTTGGACAGATGAAACCAAGATCAACCTCTACCAGAATGATGGCAAGAAAAAAGTATGGAGAAGGCGTGGAACAGCTCATTATCCAAAGCATACCACATCATCTGTAAAACACGGTGGAGGCAGTGTGATGGCTTGGGCGTGCATGGCTGCCAGTGGCACTTGGACACTAGTGTTTATTGATGATGTGACACAGGACAGAAGCAGCAGAATGAATTCTGATGTGTTCAGAGACATACTGTCTGATCAAATCCAGCTAAATGCAGTCAAATTGATTGGGCGGCGTTTCATGATGCAGATGGACAATGACCCAAAACATACAGCCAAAGCAACCCAGGAGTTTATTAAAGCAAAGAAGTGAAAAATTCTTGAATGGCCAAGTCAGTCACCCGATCTTAACCCAATTGAGCATGCATTTCACTTGTTGAAGACTAAACTTCAGACAGAAAGGCCCACAAACAAACATCAACTGAAAGCCGCTGCAGTAAAGGCCTGGCAGAGCATTAAAAATGAGGAAACCCAGCATCTGGTGGTGTCCAGGAGTTCAAGACTTCAGGCTGTCATTGCCAGCAAAGGGTTTTCAACCAAGTATTAGAAATGAACATTTTATTTCCAGTTATTTAATTTGTCCAATTACTTTTGAGGCCCTGAAATGAAGGGATTGTGTTAAAAAATGCTTTAGTTGGCTCACATTTTTATGCAATCATTTTGTTCACCCCACTGAATTAAAGCTGAAAGTCTGCACTTCAACTGCATCTGAGTTGTTTCATTTAAAATTCATTGTGGTAATGTACAGAACCAAAATTACAAAAAAGTTGTCTCTGTCCAAATATTTATGGACCTAACTGTAAGTGATTTTGGTAGACATTATGCCATGTGGTGAAACCACTAGTCCAGATGTCAATTTTCAAGCTTTAAAAAATGACAAAATTGTTTAAGAAGAGCTGTACTTCATAGAAGTTTTGTTGAAATCATCTTTCTACAAGAAAGGCACACAAACATAAACCTGACCAATTCTTAGGAAGATTTGGGAGTCCTCTCTCTACACAGTTTTTTTCTTTAGCTGATGAATCTTTTGTTCTTTCTTTATGTGATTCTGATGGGATTTAGTGGCATTACACCTGGACCAAAAAACAAAATTTTCAAAATATATAGATAACCTACTACTTTATATCTGAGATCCTGTGTCCACTATACTACATACGGTGTCTATATAAGTTAATTATAGGTTCTTAAGTTCAAATCTGCTCATATTTTAGGGTGTAAGTTTAAATTTTTTAAAGAATATACTGCTAAAATTGTTACTACTCATTTCCTACTCTATACCTTACCTTTTAAGATAGCCCATTCACAATTTCGACACTGAAGCTGTATTTTTAAGATCTCATACCTGTCAAGGATAGAATAAGGTGCCTGCGGATTACTGTTAGCAACAGGGAGACCAGGACATGATAAAAAAGCAGAAAGATGAAGTCAAGGAAAGTAAACGCTCAATCCCAGTAGAGCAAACAGAATCAAGAAACCAGAACCAAAAGGACAAGATGAGTGTGGGTGTCAAAAAGAAAAGAAGTCAAAACCAAAAGAAAGATCCTAAGGCTACAGACTACTTAGGAAATCAGCTAACAACCATTAAGTCTTTTCAGAAGGATGTTTAATCCATAATGGGATAAGGTAGAGTGTGATCACCACCGTATTGTCATATCCGGCTGTCATTGACATATATTGCATTCATGTGACAGGAACCAAGATGGTGTCACATAAACAAAGAAAATAAAACAGTAGCAAAACTCAACTTTGTATACACAAAAGAAAACATGAAACTAATGTCAGAAATTAATTCCTTGGATTTATAAAGTTACATAGACAAGAACATGCTATAATATCCACCTTCTTAAAGCTATTGTTTTCTGCTTTTCATGTTGCGTAGGATTAAAGTTATGATGCAACTCCTTAAGATGGATAGCCTGATTTATGTACTTAACGAATGACAGCTTCTTTTAAATCATGTTGAAACAACAAGCTTCCCTTAACATCCCTGATTCTAAGTTCCCAGATTTTGCAAATAGTAATTTTTGTGTTATTTTCCTGTGGTTTTGAACTATGTACTTTTTACTTTTTTTATATAAACTGAAGCTCTAAAATGATTTTAGGCTGGAGATGTAGTACTGTGACATTATATTTTACAATTTCACACAAAATCTGGCCACTAATAATTGTTAACTATGTAAATTTTGTATTTTGCTTTTCTGTTCGTGTAAAAAAAAAAAAATATACACTGCAAAATTAAAGCCTGATTGCTAAACTTCAGCATTTTGCTTTCATTTTCTTTGTTGCCCTGTTAAAGGCCTTCACAACCTTCCTTTCATTTACAGAGTTTCCTTTAATTTACCAGTTAGAGTAAACCCATACTGTATTTAAATAACAGCAGTTTTGCCATCTCACTGTTGACATTCTAACTCATGCCTCACTGTTAAGTATACTAAATAAAATATGCTAGGTGTGACTACATGGACTAATCCGGCAGGATTAGATTTTTTTTCTCTTTGTGCTCTGTGGTCTGTCTTGGTGAACCTAATCACAATGACAGTGCAGACTAAAGACATGGCATGGCTGTACACCTATGGTGTTAACCGGGAAAATATCTATTAACTTACTGAGTTGATACTAATATTGTGATACATCAGGCTGTGCTTGGCAGAAAGCAATAACTTTTGCACTGTCATAGTCTGATGTTATGATGCTTACGCACAGCATGTTAGCACCGAGTATGCTCAGCACTTAAAACCACAACGCCTGTGATCTGACAGACATTTTAATGGAATGATAATAGTAACACTGAAACAGTCAAATTGGCATCAGTGAGGGTTTTAAAAAAACTACTGACTGCTCACTGACAATTCTTAACTATGGGCAATGATTTGAGTTTTTAAACACTTCACAGTACATGAAAAAGTTTACAATCATACCAAAAAATAGGTTCCTACTGCTGTTAGACATTTTTCAACTGACAAAGATCTAGCTATACATTTTCAGTACTCATGTAGCCTTACCTAGCAGCACTGAGAGCGGGCTAGGCAGGAATCATTCATGTACCGAACACCACTCACATGGCGACAAGCTAAAGTCACAAATCAACCTTACACGCATGTTTTTAGTGATGTTGACAGAAAAACAGAGCAGCAAAGATAAAACCTGCTGAGACACAGACAAGTCCAGGACTCCAATGTGAGGCAGCTATGCTAAACACTCCATCCTTGAATTCTGTATCACCCAATCTTAATAAAGAAGAAGCACTTGAAAAACAAAACTTCTTATCCTACCTGCTAAAAATTTTTTATCACAAGACCACTCATAAAAGGCACACAGACAGTGGGAGAATGTGCAGAGTCCAGAGAGCTGGTGAATAGGCGAGGATTTGAACTCAGGACCCAGGAGTTGTGAATCAGCATCTCTCACCACCATTCCACTAATTAGTAAGATAATCAGTGGATACTGCTGTCCAGTCAACACTTTAAAATTTATTGAAAATAAAAGTGTATTTGAAATTAACATGATGGTTACATTTTAACATCACATTCAACTTTAATAGATTTGTAGTGTTATTTACTTAACTTCTATTAGATTTGCATTTTTTCCTATTTGTTCTATCAATAATCCCAACTGATATGAATTTATGGTTATATCATACTTCTGCATTCAAATTAATAGAAATTTTATTCAATATGTGGTTTGACATTTTGTGCCGCCCCAGCTTGAAAATCAGCTTCTGAAAGCTTTTAAAGATTTCAGTGCAACTCCTGTGCATAAATCATGGTGTCATATAATTTCCTTATGTACTTGTGGGCAAATGATACTGAAAACCTAAATAATCTTTAAAATGTTATTAATCCATCAATCTTCTAAACCCACTTTAGTGTTTTACTGGATTAAGGGTTAGCGCATTGCAACCACAAACAATAATAATAATAAATTTTATTTATATAGTGCCTTTCCCATAATCAAGGTACTTACAGAATATAAGAAAGAACAGCAGGGTATACAGTATATAGCATTGGACAAACCAGATAAATAAATAAGGAAGATTACGACAGTGAATTCAGAGGAAAAAAAAAAACACTCACAGTAATTCCACTGAAAACAGTTTATTTATTGTTATTTTCTGAGCCTGTCCCATTCTGTCAGCTCATTTCCTCTCCTGCGTCTTCTGCTATCGGTTAGTAATAATGTCAGTTTGGCAGCCATGCATGAACAATAAACGCTTTGCAGTGCTGGAATTTATGGTGTGACCTCTAGCAACAGGCAGATGAACTATAGACTTGCCACAAGTGAAATAAGATTAGGCCACCAAAGAGAATTACAGTAGGTAAGCAACATTCATTATTAAGAAATTAGAAACACTGTGCAATAGACAGACCAATGCACTTTTAATTTTTGTCCAACTAAATTTCATAGAAGAATGTTCATCCATTTTGTGAGACTTATGATTTAATGATGGCAGTGTAAATATGTACAACCATACCTTCAGCATGTTTTGAAACTGACCTTCAGCAAATGCCTGGGTTTCTAGGATAGTCTTTGAACAGGCAGACTTCTGTTGTTAACCAAGGGGGCCTTTCACCAAAACTGAAACACTATTCACATAAACTATTATTAACCAAACTAAAACTATTATTTCTTTTAAATTTCTTCTTGATTTGCTCCAACACTAGCTACTGCAATCATTGCATTACTGATCCAAAGTTCAGACATTTGTATCTGTGCTTCAGAGTCTCTTCCAGTAGTACCCTTTCCACAAAAGTACCAGAGGGAAGATTGTGTTACCAGAAGATTGCTGAAAGCAAAGTTACGAAAGCTATTCGACACACCAGGTATTCAGCGTGGCTTTGGACCTAGGGCTTCACACCTTGAGGGAGGCTGCGGGCTCAAATCCCACTGCTGACTCTGTGTGACTATGAGAAAATCACTTTACCTGCATGTGATACAACTAGACAAAAAGAAGTGTAACTAGCTGTACCTCAGAAGTTGTAAGCTGTCTTGGATAAATGCATCAGCCAAATAAGCAAATGACAAATCCATTAACATTTTAACAATTTCACAACTATTACAATAGGATGCCAATTTTGATGGAAAATATGCAGTCTTTTTAAAATTATTAACAGTGCTGTTTTTGAAGATGGCTCAATGTTACAGTAATAAGATGACCTCTCTTCACTGATCTTGTGCCAGTTCATTTCTTTACAAAACGAACTGACTGCACCTAAGCTTTTATTCAGTTTACTGTCAATTAATTATAAGGAACAATTGCAAAAAACATTCTGAGGTCCATAAAGATCTAGGTTAAAAGTAAATAGCGTAAATCCACTTATTAAGCATTTTTCTTTGTATTGTAAATCACAGTACTTTTATTGCACTACTATGTGTTTTTTATTAAATCCACAATAATAAGGATGTTTCTAAATCCAAACATCAAAAGTTTTGTATAGCAAGATAATCTTAATCAACATTTAATATCACAATTTCACAAGATTAGCATCATGAAAAGACATTTTATAAAAAAAAAAACAGTGTGACTATGTCCACATCTATTTCCTGAACCTGCCTTTTCTGTATCAGGTTCATGGGAAGTCACAGGTAAATGACTGACTAATTTGAAATCCTGCTCTATAGCCAAAGATTCACTTGAGTTTATTGTAAGGTTAGAAATTTATTTTAACAGAACACTGGATGGGGATAGCAGTTAGGGTGGTGCCCTCATTTCATCCTATTAATTTAGCAAGTTTAGAAAATGGAAGATGAAAAAAGCTGCAAGAAGATTCTGCGATGCATGGCATGTAGTCAACTGGCTAATGCACTGGACTTTAAAATCGAAAGCTGACAGTCCTACATTTTTATAAGCAGTTACAACTTCTGACCTTATATTCATTTGTTAATTAGATAGAACTTTATTTGTCACCAGAGGGAAATTTGGCTTTTACAAAAGCCCTTTAAATAAATAAAGAAACAAATAAACACAAATACACACAATGGTCTGAACACACACCAGAACGACTGAAAAGGAGAAAAAACTTCTGATTTGGCAGTTCTATTGCTTTTGGTATAAAGAACCCCCAGTAGCGTTTGCTTGACACACTTCTGCTAAATAATTTGTTGGCTGAAAGTCCACAGTGTTACTGTATCAGAGAGAGATGTGCAGCATTGGTCATAAAGGCAGTTTTGTTTAAATTATCTCTTTTTCTACTGACTCCAGGGGGTCCAGTGTGTGCCCTATAACTGAGCTTATTTTACTCTTTGAGTATTTGTTTAATATAAAAAAAAAATGTTTTTCAAATCTTATCTTATATATCCTGCGGTGGGTTGGCGCCCTGCCCGGGATTGGTTCCCTGTCTTGCACCCTGTGTTGGCTGGGATTGGCTCCAGCAGACCCCCGTGACCCTGTGTTCGGATTCAGCGGGTTGGAAAATGGATGGATGGATCTTATATATCTACTATGGACGTTAGAGGGCGCTGTTGCCCCATGAGACCCAACAGACAGATGCTTTAAGCACTAAGCAAAATTTTAATCTTTTCCTTTCAACAGGGCCTCCAAAGCACCACATCCACCAAACATACAATAAGTCAACACAATAATTTTCCTTCTCTCCTCCCAGCAAGCTCTGCTATACTCCCTCCCAACTCCGGCTCGCCTGCTGGGTCTCCACCAGTCCTTATTATAGTCCTTGACCCGAAAATGCTGACAAATCACATGGACGGAAGGACAGAAGCACTCCGGGTCAGATGGAGAATTTAATTTTCTTCAGCCTGGAACTACTTCTGTCCTTCCGTCCCCATGACTTGGGAGTACTTCCGGGCTATATGGGAAACAGAAATCCCCGTGTCTCCCTGCAGCGTGACCTGGCGGCACCCACGGTACCCAGCAAGGCTGTGCAGCTGAACTCCATCTCCCATAGTGCCCTGCGGGAATCTGGGGCACCGCTATGCTGCAGGGAAGTCGCCATCTAGCGTCCTGGGTGTGTTGGCCGGGGTGAGCTGCCAGCCGTCCATCACACTACACACTGTATTCTATACGATCCCCTTGGGGATTAATACAGTGCACCAAATTCCAAAAATACAGTTGTAGTGAACAACTGTTTGAATAAAAATATGCTGTTAGTTAAAATGTAAAAATTGCATTGTTCCTACATACAGTGCATCCAGAAAGTATTCACAGCACATCACTTTTTCCACATTTTGTTATGTTACAGCCTTATTCCAAAATGGATTAAATTCATTTTTTTCCTCAGAATTCTACACACAACACCCCATAATGACAACGTGACAAAAGTTTACTTGAGGTTTTTGCAAATTTATTAAAAATAAAACTCAGAAATCCCATGTACATAAGTATTCACAGCATTTGCTTAATACTTTGTCAATGCACCTTTGGCAGCAATTATAGCCTCAAGTCTTTTTGAATATGATGCCACAAGCTTGGCACACCTATCCTTGGCCAGTTTCGCCCATTCCTCTTTGCAGGCACCTCTCAAGCTCCATTAGGTTGGATGGGAAGCGTCGGTGCACAGCCATTTTAAGATCTCTCCAGAGATGTTCAATCGGATTCAAGTCTGGGCTCTGGCTGGGCCACTCAAGGACATTCACAGAGTTGTCCTGAAGCCACTCCTTTGATATCTTGGCTGTGTGCTTAGGGTCGTTGTACTACTGAAAGATGAACCGTCACCCTAGTCTGAGGTCAAGAGCGCTCTGGAGCAGGTTTTCATCCAGGATGTCTCTGTACATTGCTGCAGTCATCTTTCCCTTTATCCTGACTAGTCTCCCAGTCCCTGTCGCTGAAAAACATCCCCACAGCATGATGCTGCCACCACCACGCTTCACTGTAGGGATGGTATTGGCTTGGTGATGAGTGGTGCCTGGTTTCCTCCAAACGTGACGCCTGGCATTCACACCAAAGAGTTCAATCTTTGTCTCATCAGACCAGAGAATTTTTTTTCTCATGATCTGAGAGTCCTTCAGGTGCCTTTTGGCAAACTCCAGGCGGGCTGCCATGTGCCTTTTACTAAGGAGTGGCTTCCGTCTGGCCACTCTACCATACAGGCCTGATTGGTGGATTGTTGCAGAGATGGTTGTCCTTCTGGAAGGTTCTCCTCTCTCCACAGAGGACCTCTGGAGCTCTGACAGAGTGCCCATCAGGTTCTTGGTCACCTCCCAGTTTAGGTGGCCGGCCAGCTCTAGGAAGAGTCCTGGTGGTTTCGAACTTCTTCCACTTACGGATGATGGAGGCCACTGTTCTCATTGGGACCTTCAAAGCAGCAGAAATTTTTCTGTAACCTTCCCCAGATTTGTGCCTCGAGACAATCCTGTTTCTCGGAGGTCTACAGACAATTCCTTTGACTTCATGCTTGGTTTGTGCTCTGACATGAACTGTCAACTGTGGGACCTTATATAGACAGGTGTGTCCCTTTCCAAATCAACTGAATTTACCACAGGTGGACTCCAATTACGCTGCAGAAATATCTCAAGGATGATCAGGAGAAACAGGATGCACCTGAGCTCAATTTTGAGCTTCATGGCAAAGGCTGTGAATACTTATGTACATGTGCTTTCTCATTTTTTTTTATTTTTAATAAATTTGCAAAAATCTCAAGTAAACTTTTTTTCACGTTGTCATTATGGGGTGTTGTGTGTAGAATTCTGAGGAAAAAAATGAACTTAATCCATTTTGTAATAAGGCTGTAACATAACAAAATGTGGAAAAAGTGATGCGCTGTGAATACTTTCCGGATGCACTGTATTTAAATGGAAAACAAAATCAACAACAAAGTATCTTAATTATATACCACAGACATTCTACACCCTCAATATTGCTACATCTACAATGAGTATTATTTCTTAGTAATTCAAATAGAATAAACACTTAGATGGCACAATCCTTTATGATAAAACATAGGTAGTTGTGCAGATAAAATGAATATATTTTTTGCAAACAAAAGGAGTAGATTTTAAATAAAAAAAAATAGAGCAGTGTTTTTCTTGTTAAACTGAATAGCATGAATTTATCAACCTTTTCTCTATTCTTTGTTGTCTATTTATGTTATTCACTTACCCAGCACTATACCAACTGCCTTAGTACTTATTAGTTTAAGTGTACATTTGCAGGCCTTTCTACAGTTTACTTCCTTAGGTTTTGTCATGTATCTGTGAAATCTTGTATTGCATTCTCTTATGTTGCTTGCTTCGTGAAATTGTTTATAATGGTGCACTCTGTATAAAGTGCTGAGACTGATAGTTGACATGTTATCCAGGAATATGCTGGATGAAACCATTTCACTACTAAATAAACTGAACTTCTAAAAGCATTACAGAAAACTGAAACATAAGTTAAAGAGTGGACACTTAACATGCCAATATATTAACCTCAGTCTCACTAGCCAAAACAAGCAGATGCAGTTCTAGTCATTGGCAGATCCCACTAAACCTTCATCAGTACAGCACGTTATTAATAAGAACTTGAGGTTTAAGCCACTGCCTACAACTGGACAGGGTTTTTCACCCAATTTTTATTTGACATAGTGTCTTTCAGTGTGAAGCTATCATAAGCTGCCTTACATGAATTGTTCACTAGTTTAACTGCCTTACAGATACCTGTATTTGGAGATTTGGCAGGTTATGGAACTTCTTCAGGTCTAAAAGGGAAATCAACCTCAGCACTTGTGCTCACTCAGCCACAATGCCTTTATCAAGACAGTAATTTGTGTTTTAATTACTAAACAAGCCATGAACATAGTCCAAGTCATTCTCCAAAGGTGGATCTGCTCCTTAGCTATAAACAACCAGCAGATTCAGGAGTTATTAATTAATGAGACCCACAGACACTTTTTAGTTAAGGCTTGGCTTTTTTTCTCTGAAGGAGACATGATTTCAGTGGAAGTATGACATACCAGTTTTTGTTTTCTAATCTTGATTTATTACTGCTATATATCAAAGCTTGGGTTTTAGCTTGCACTGTTAGAATAATAAACTTGTGAGTCTTTAGCTTAACCCAATAGCAATCTAAAGTGTATGCACAAATCTTACATTATTCACATCCCTTCATTTTCTAACCTATTACTTCAGCTTTGTGGGGGGCAGCCTTGGACTAAGATAGTAATGAATCCTTTAAGGAGTACCAGTTAATCACTGGGCCCATTCACTCATTCTGATGCCAGTTTGTCATTAACAAGTCTATAGTACTATGTACACTTGGTCAGTTTCACAGCTGTCGGAGGGCCTAGATGATCCATCAAAAATATGAATACCTGGATATGATCTCAGGAGGATTAAATGAATTAAAGACTCTTTGGGGATGAACTAAAACACCCTGACAGGAATGTCATAAGGTTCCTCTTGAACATTTGTAAAAGTAAGTAGCAGAGATATACTGTATATATGTTTTTCTTTTCTGGCTTGTCAGACATAGTGGAGGTCTGTAGACCAAAGTCTAAGATTGGTAGCTAGATTTCTCATGAGAAAACTAAACTCTAGTCAAAAGCCCGTATTTGACTATAATTGTTTTTCCTCTAACACCACAGTTGTTTGCCAAAGTTTTTTTGTTTTTTACCATTATAATGTTTAAACACTGTTTAATATGCACAGCCAACTTTTACAAAAGGACCACCAAGACTTAATGTGTCTTGTGTCTAGGAAGAAAGCAAAATAATAGCGACCAGTCACACAAAAAGGCAGACCATGAAATTTAGAAACACAAACAGATGAAAATTGGTACACAAACACTCAAAATGGTGCAGCACATGAAAAAATAATCTTACTAAATGGTGACAAAATGAGACCATCAAAATAACAGTAAATAAAATAAATTTACTATAGAAAAACTATAAACTTCATTGCTCAGTTGTAACAGGGAATTAGGTAAAATAATAAGGGACTTACTGAATACAGCACAACTCCCAGCTGCATTGGTAAAAGTAGATTGTTAGCATTAGCTCAGGCTGCTTTGCATATTAAGATTATTGACTTGATCAGGTATTATTATTAGGGGTTTTGAATAATGCTACTATGATGATTTCAGCACTGAATTCAGTTGTTCAGTACACTTGAATGAAGATAAAGTAACAAAACATAACACTCTCAAATGTGCACAATTCAGTTCAGGTTGCAGAAAACAAAATCCTATACTGAAAGCAGCAGATGCAAACCAGCAGCCAACCTAAGATGGAGCAGCAGTCCACTATGGGGCCCAATCACACTCACAAAGGACTAATGTAATATCAACAATTAGCCTCTCATGTCTTAGGGATTCCAACAGGAAAACCAGAGTGTCAGGATAAAAACCCCATGCATAAATGGAGAGGACATGCAAACTCCACCAGAAGGTGCATGTGCATGGGATTTAAAGACACTGAATCCATGTGGCAGCAGGATTAATGACTATAAAACTGTTTTGTGTCCTTTCAAACCTATCACTAAAAACTGGTGCAGTGAAGAAAATTCCCAGAAATATTGTGTCCAATTTATTCTAAAATAACACATGTTGATCCTACGGTATGTGCCACCATATTTCCCCATCATTGTGCATTGTGAATTTCCCATTGGGATTAATAAAGTATCTATCTATCTATCTATCTATCTATCTATCTATCTATCTATCTATCTATCTATCTATCTATCTATCTATCTATCTATCTATCTATCTATCTATAATGTTTATATTCTATTAACCTGCACAATGCAGAGTATTCCCTTCTACTTTTTAAGACCCTTGTAGACACAAGGTAAATAATTCCCAGTAAAAGAAGACGCCCATTTATTTTTATTGAATTTCACAAACACACAACAGAAATACAAAAAGAAACTGAAACACAGCTGGCTTTTCCATCTCTGCTTTAATGTGACCCACCCCTATGTTTTAAAATAAAGGCATCAAGGGCACCTTGTAACCGCTCACATTCAAACTTAATTCACTACACAGAACTCCTGCTTATTCTCCCATGCTGTTACCATTTTCATCAGTCTGACTCAGCACCACCTGGCCTACTGGGAGATGATGGTGAGCGTCAGCCCCAAACTCTTTGAAACAAGCATCTCCCCAGGTGCTCTAATTACAAACATGCTTTTGCAATTAATTCCTATTCACTGAGCATTTACATATTTACAGGGATATTTCTAACATGAAGCGCTTTTCTGCTTCTAACAAGTACATAAGCCCAATGGTGCTCATATGGAGCCCCACGTGATGAGCAGGCACTCTTTTCGAGAGTGTGTACTGTATGAAAACATCTTATAAAAAATACAGACACAAGACTTAGAAAGCTTCAAGAGTACCTCTCGATGAATTTTGCACAGGGGATTTCTGCTTGTCTGGAACAGAAGGATATGTCCGAGATAGCATTGTTCTCACAGGCAGCTAGGTGCTGTATGATGGTAAATGGAATGTGGAAGAAAGTGAAGTACATCCAATGATCCATCCATCCATCCATTTTTGAACATGTTTGATCCCACAGGTGCTTATGAAGGAGGTGTACCCTTCCACAATAGCAATAGCAGTCAGTAGGTCTTGTGGTTATGCCAACCACCCTGCATTACTTATTACAAGGGGTCACTAGAATTAAAGAAGCAACATGCAAGTACATTCAAATTCAACATAAATTTAGATGTTATTGAGGTGGCATCTAATAATCCAAAAACACCTGGTCAATCTTCGAACTTGAGCATACACCTTTAAAAAGTGAAAAACCAAAAGCAACACTAAATATAAACACAAGACAGGCAACACTATGCCTTTGTGAACAATAGAGAGGTTCTGGGGTATCTTAGACATTAATCCCCTAGAACCCTAAAACCTGAAAATCAACTTGAGTGGCTCTGAAAATAAACTTTTGAACAGTTGTTATGGTGTTAAAAATCACTCAGTGCCCATTATTGTGTTTTGCTAGAATATATTATAGCATATGGCAGACAGCTTTTCACAAGCTGGACAGGGTTAGATGCATGTGTGGTAGCAGTCTGTCTGGCAGGAAACAGAACAGTCTTGATAAGAATCAAGGAAAAAGGATAGAGACTTTTAAATAAAAACACAAAAATAAGTTCATGCATCTATTTTCTCAGTGATGCTGAAGAGTGTTGTGGTAGATAATAGAAAGTGATAGAAATTATTGATATTATGATACTGACAATGCTATACCCTTCAGATGACCTGCTTCTGCACTCTGTGCTCTTAAGCAACTAGAGCTGTGGTGCTGGTCTGTGGCAGGGTAGCAAATTGGTTCATGGTACAGAATTACAGTACCTGATTCTGCATGACAAAACAGCCACTTTAGCTTTATACATAGTATTTAAGTGCGTATATCTAGCTAGAAGTACGAGTAGGCATGGCCATTGTTCCCAGATTGTGTGTCCACTTGAGAGGTGATTTGTGTACTCAAGATATGCATATCCTAACTGATGGCATTTTACATAGCTACTTTATTGAATATTTCAGAGTAACAGAGTAGATTTCCTTCTGTAGCAAAGACTAGAGCATTCATTGGCCAAGCAGTATTTCACACATGGCAAAGAACTACAAAAAGTAGCCTCTGATAAGGATTTAGGGTTTATGTTGACACAAATTTCTCATCATCTAGGCAATTAGCAGAAGTAATTAAAAAGCCAAAAAAGCTGTATTATAAAACCTAGTGAACACATATCAATGGATAAAAATGCTATCTATGGTCTGTTCTCTGTGATTATCGCTAGTGTGGCTCACTGTGTTTCTAAAATATATATATATATTTTTGAGGCAAATTTGGCAGAGCCTTTACAGTACAGAGAAAATGGACAGTACAACATGCTTGTTTCTTAAGTGACAGGATCTAAAGTAAAGTTTACATGATGCTCAAAAGGAAGTACATCATCACCAAAGAGCCACTGTGAGTGGTGGAGTTTACTTCTGGATCGTGACACCTATACATCAGTTCAAGGTGGAAGGCTAAGTGGGCAAGCAACTTCAAATAAATGACTGCCATTGTCAATCTGATACATCAAGAATGATCCATTGAGAACTCTCTGGAGCAGGGCGACATATTCATGCCACAGTGCAGAAACCACTCATGACATCTATCACTGGATGTGTGCAAGTATCAATGGATGAATGCTAGAAGGAGCTTGCACAATAAAGTTATTAGCAGTGGAGAAATTGGATATAGCCAGTTTAATTATCTTTCACCATGTTCTCTGCAAATGGATGAGTGAACATGTAGCACACCTCAAATTAAGTCTATGGAGCAGTGAAGCATTTCAGAAAGGTGTAGACTGCATCTTCCTGAAATGACCAGTTTACAGTCTCCACCATAAGATACATGACAAGTGTTATTAAACTTGAGTGATCCATTTCAGCCTATGCTGCAGCATTTTTCATGATTTTCTCTTTCAGATTATGATGATGATGCTCTCCACTTTTGCAGTCTGCCAAAGGTTTCATATACAGTAAATGACAATCCACCACAGTAATTAAAATCAAGTATTTTTGTGGGACTCAGAAATAAAGTCTGAAAAATTGGTTCCACTCTCTTTAACTAAAGTCATGATCTGATTGATTTTTTCAATCAAAAATGCTGCCATTTTGAAAATTCCACAAAATGACTGGTTCAACGTGAAGCCATATGTTGGTACTTCAGTTCAATTCAGTTTAGTGTAATTACAAGTTTGAGAACAATGAAACATATTTCCTGCTAACCCTACTGGTACAGAAACATAAAAAACAACAAAGTAGACACAAATCACTAAACAAAGAATTGTCAACAAAAACAAAAAATTTGTATGTGAGCGTCAGTAGGCATTGAACCCTAGGAACCAAGTCACCCGAAATATTCTATAACATTTCAGTATACTATAAATGTTAATTTAAATGACTATACTTCCTTAGAAGGCTGGTGTTCTTCAACATCTGCAATAAGATGCTGCAGATGTTCTACCAGAGGGTTGTGGCGAGCGCCCTTTTCTACGCGGTGGTATGCATAAAGAAGAGGGACGCTTCACGCCTGGACAAACTAGTGAGGAAGGAAGGCTTTATTTTTGGCACGGAGCTGGACAGTTTGGCATCCATAGCAGAGCGACGGGCGCTGAGCAGGCTCCTGTCAATCATGGAGAATCCACTGCATCCACTAAACAGTATCACCTCCAGACAGAGGAGCAGCTTCAGCGAGAGACTGCTGTCACTGTCCTGCTCCATTGACAGACTGAGGAGATCGTTCCTCCCCCACACTATGCAACTCTTCAATTCCACCCGGGGGAGTAAACGTTAACATTATACAAAGTTACTGTCTGTATACCTGCATTTTTATCACTCTTTAATTTAATATTGTTTTTTATCAATATGCTGCTGCTGAAGTATGTGAATTTGCCCTTGGGATTAATAAAGTATCTATCTATCTATCTATCTATCTATCTATCTATCTATCTATCTATCTACTGCTCTGATGCTGATCTTTCTGATCATAAAATAGATTATTACAATTGCAATTGATGAGAAGAATTCATAATTAATTGCAGAATTATGGTATTTGAGGGTTCCTCTAGAGTGCTTTTATCTCTTGCACAATTTGGATCAAAAACTAATTAGCACATCAACATCTCATAACAGGCTTAAGTTTCAAGTTTGCCATTTTTCCATCCAGCCATTTTAGCTCTAGACCATCCTCACGAAACTGTGACACATAGGCAGACACACACGCACACACACACACACACACACGCACACACACGCACGCACACACACACACAGAGAGAGAGATGGACACACTCCCATCATGAAGATATCGATGTTTTTGGTATCAGGGGACCCTAAAACGTCAAGATCCATTGAAAACCGGAGATCGCAAATTTTGACAAATCTAAAGCTCCTCCCCCATAGACAATAGGTTATGGTGGGGGAGGGCGCAAAGCAAAAAAGTTACATTAAAAATAAATAAATGCATATCAAGTACAAGCATGCTTCAGAAAGAACTAATAACAATAAGGTGATTGTCATTAATTGGTACAAGCAGTCAGTACCATTAGGTTGGTTGTGCAGACTGATTGGTAGTAATGGTCAGAAGCTGATGACTGTATGGGAATTACCACTTTAATGGTCCACTCTCCTTTATGTTTTTATGTAGTATGTTTTAATATAAATGAATAAATTAGCACATCAAGGCTACCTCTCACAGGGAAAGGGCAGCCAGAATTAAAATTGGACTTTTTAACGTTGAGCCAAAGCACCGATTTAGACTTTCACCTATACTACAGCTAGTGGTTCTTACTCTGTGTTCTTCCATCTCAAGATGTGTCTCTTATACAAAATATTTGTTGTCTGCTTCAAATATACAATATAATGTTTTCTTGGCGATTTACAATAAATGCTTAATTTTTATCTTCATCTCTGGAGAGCCAGACAAGGAAAGCTCATAAATATTTCCATTTTCGGCAAATCAGAACCACATCCTACCTCAGCCACATCAGTCAAAAGACAGGAAGCATCCCCAAATGGGGCAGTAGTCCATCATGGGGCACATTTGCGCACACACACACACAGTCACTGAATTTATCATCTCAACACACATGTCTTTGGAATATGGGTGGAATCCACTTAATAGCACAGAATATCATATTTTAAAATTTTATAGCAAATGCTTGGGTGTTAGGCCAATGCTATAATCTCATCTAAAAGAAAGCACGCAGCAAACACAAATCATGAAATTAATTCTTTTTGCCAAAAAATGAACAGCAAGTATAGGAACATGTAGTTTTTTTTATAACACCAGTATTAAAAGTTATTCCCAGTACATACATTTTCACATATATTGTAAGGACTATGACTTTTACAACATATGAGACCTTCTGTACAAATTTACATGTGTAACTTTTGTTTTTCTGTGTTTTAAATATTTATGGTATTGTAGTGATGATTCAAAGTCACTATTTTGTACCTTTGTTTGCACTTTTACTATTATCATTTTGAGTGTGGCATTGCTGAGCATCTGATTGGATCATCACCACAACACAAGTAGTTAAGGTGGATTCACAGTAGATTAGTGTCCTAGTTTTGTATTTTTTTCATGTAAAAACAAAGTTAACTCTTAGCAGCTTTTTGCAATTTAGAAATCTTTTCTTTTGATTTCTGTCTTTATTTTTTTGAAGAGAGTTTGCTTTTTCAGGTTTTGACGATCATCATTTTGACTTCCCCTCATCTGACTTTTACTTTGACAATATCTTTGTTAGCTGCCTAAATGCAAAGGAATTATTATCTTCTGGTCACTTTCTTCCTCACCTTGCCTTTGAAAAATGTTCTCTCTCCCTCTTTCTTAAAATTTCACTACAAATGTGATACAATCATTTGTAAAAATATCTTGCTATAAATCTTTTTTCCCCTGTAAATATGTCACTGATCCCACAGTAGCACTTGTTTGAGAATCTATCTATACTATCCTTGTCTATAGCATGCATTTAGGATCGGATATTAATAATAAAAAGAGATCCATTTGATTGTATAATACTTTGGAGCAGGGCTCAACAAACACCCTTCAACTAGAGGGGAAGTTCAAACAAAGGAAATATTGTTTGGCCCAGAGCCCACCACACCAAAGACCCCCTTCACACACTTAAACAGACACTCTTTCTCATTCGCTCCTGGACAATCTCATCCAATCACTCACCCATTTCACATCACACATAATGTACATTAATTCGGTTCAAACCTCTCAAATTTATATCTGTGCAAGGTAAGGAATCATCAAGTACATGCTGCACTGAATTCAGTCTGGTATTAGTATCATTCTGTTATGATTCCTACCAAAATGAAGTGCAAAAATAAGAGCAGACATCAAAAAACACACAAAAAGCCTGACCTATCCTTATTTCAGGTATGGGACCAAAGGATAAGCCTCACATCAGGCAGACTGCCCCCAACATAAAAGGTATTCTTTAGGCCTGCAACGTTCACCTAAAAAGTTCCTCAAAATGTCCCTAATAAGGCTCTAGTCCCAAAGCACTACAAAAATAAAGTTTCTTATGAATGAATCTTTATTAAACAGATCCAAAAGGGGAATGCAAAAAGGCAAGGTGAGGAAAATTCCAAAAAAAAAAAAGGTCTGACTACAGCAAATCCAAGCACAGAAACCAAAAAACATTGCCTTAAATTGAAGCAAAGGGTTGTATCTAGTAAATCTAAATAACAAAAGAAGCAAGAACACAAACAAGTATCAAAAATAATGATGCAACGCTGAGGCAGTTAATCCATCTTCAGCTTCATCAAAAGTACTTCTCAGTACACCAGCTGCCTAATTTGGTGGCCCTGCATCCTTAAACTCCACATACACTAGGCAGGGCAGATAACAAAAAAAAAAAACAGATATATTCTTAACATAAGACATAATAGCAATATTAATAAACAGCACAGTACCAATAAAAATCACAATATTACATAAACAAGAGAAAGACAAAACAAAAGAAAAAACAAATATGAAATAACAAAATGTGAAAAATAATATCTGAAACACAAGAAAACAGATAACAAACAAAGAATATCCTCAAGTCAAGGAAAAAATCCCAACTGAAGCATAACATATTCCAAATAAGCAATCTTCATCATTTAAAATGAATTTTCTTGAGATGAAAATCCTTATTGGTTTTACTCAATCACATACCGTTTACTGATTACTCAGGAAGTTACATTTAATGCTGGCTATTAAAACAAGTTAGCTAGGAAGAAATGTTTCAGTCAAATTTTCCAAGATGAATACTGACACAGAGAATCATGATTTCAGTGACAAATGGAATGAATAGTATGCTTTTATAATGCCATCATTCCAAAATGATTAGTCAATCCGTCAGCCATAAAGTGTACAATGTGACAGAGGACGATTTTCAGGAGCATTGTATTTTCAAAGAACACGTATCCACCACAGTCTGAGGCACACCACAGGAAAATCAAGGCTTGAAATGAAGCTTCAGTCACAGCAGAAAAAGCAAAAAAACAACAAGAACCAGCAGCAGCAATGCTTCTGTCAATGCACTATAGATAGGAATTAAGCACCTAAGCATAATAAAGCCTTCACTGATGCAGATGTATTAGACTCCTTGGCATTAACCCTGAGCCTCTCTTGGACGTGGAATTTTATGTAAAAATGGTTAAGCAACTGATTTTGATGAGTTAAGGTGCATTATACCTGAATAATGCTTGGGACAATATTCTGCTGCCATCTTGTGCATGAAATAACATCATACTACAAACATTTTCTTTGTGTTTTTTTACTCTGTGGTAACTCCTCAATATTGATGAAAGCTGAAGAGCCTTCAACAAAAAAAAAAACATATGGCATATAAATGAAAAGCTGTAAAGACAGTTTTAGAACAAACTGAAATTGAACCATTAGTTGAATCAAGCAATATTGATGACAATGTAAATTGGTCTTCAGACATTGACATGAAGAGTAAAGTAGTTATGACATATGCATATGACACTGTGTGACTGATTCACAAGAAAATGGCTGGTGACTGGTCCCGTGAAGGTTCACCATGGTTCAAGTAGTTTTATGGCAAAAAAGGCAAAATGACTGCAATGAAGTAGAAAGACAAAAAAGATGTTAGGCCCCTAAGCACTGTTCACAATGCAGAAACTATCAATGTTCATTTCAGGGGAAACGTGGAAGTCACTAGGCCTTGCCCTTGTGGTAGCCTACAATAACACAAGGGGTGCGTCACACTTGCAGATCATTCAACCCTCTCATGCACAAGCAACAGAAAAAATATTTTTTAAAAAGTGCACAAAGAAGCATGCTTGAAATATACCAACTGCAACATCAGATTGTGCATTGGTGCATCAATACAGCATTGGGCACTAGATATACCTTTCCTACTGTATTTATTTTAATGGTTTAAAATTTATATGCTTCTGTTACACAACAATTTTTTTGTTGAAATGTTTTGCTCTATTTTCCAGGGCTAAACATAATGCTAAGGAGGTTACAGGAGTGTGCTAAAAGCATTTTATTGGAGCTTGGGACTGATAAAACGATGGATAATGTTATTGATTTAGAGATACAGGCACATCTGTCAGCTTCAACTGATGCATGTCATGTTCATGTCTTCGCATGGTGTCAGGCTGATTATATACTGTATTGCAAGCCATTAATAAAACAACAGACAACACAGACATGACACATTTATTTCTTGATATTCTGCTAAGAACTGCTGGCACATGAACCAGGAGGGCTAAGGGTGCCTGAGCACATGCCCCTTTTGCTCTAAGAGTGTTTGTGCCCCTGTTTATGAAGGGGAGATCTCTCACTCATCCCACTTGACAGGGTAAACTTTATAATAACAGTGGCAAATGTAAAGTGATTATTTTACTATTTAATGATCTCACTGTGAATTATAAGGTGTAGACTCTGAAACTGATGTAGCAAATGTGAAGCAAATTATTTTCATTTCATTCTGAATTTTCTCCTGCATTTTGCCTGTCTTGTTAACATGAGTTCAGCACCTCTTTCAAACATGTGCCTTATATTTATAGATCCTCATAATTTTAATATAACAAGAATAGAACTTGTTGGAGGATGGATTGAAGGCAGCCAATTCATTATCCAAGCTGTACAGGAACATAAATGAAGTTAACAAAATCAAATTGAACAAGCTGATGTTACTGCAGTAAGTTCTTGCTGCTCTGCAATTTGATTGAAGCCTTAAGGAGGAGACAATGAAACCCTGTTCGATAGATAGATAGATAGATAGATAGATAGATAGATAGATAGATAGATAGATAGATAGATAGATAGATAGATAGATAGATAGATAGATAGATAGATAGATAGATAGATAGGTCATTAATCCCAAGGGGAAATTCACATAATAATAATTATAATAATTCACTTCATTACTCCATTGTTTATCATTATTTGAAGCCCACTTTAACAATTTTTTCTCAATATTACCCAAACAAGAAAATGAACAGGCATTGTTTCACTACACTTTTATGATCCATGTTACGCGGTGGCAATTCCTTGTATTTGTCATGGTAAGCTGTGGTCAGTCACCCTCTCAGACTGCCACTGGAGTAGCGGATTAGAAGGAGAGGTTTGTCCTCTTGTTTTTATACCCTAGAGAAGTTTTAACTGTTTTGTAGAAGTACATGAGGCATCAAATTAGATTTAGGACGATGTTAAAAGCCATATAAAGAAGAAACTGATTTGTTGGATTGATTATGAGGTAAAGGCAGGTGGTCTGTACATCATTATGACTAACATAATGAGCTCATATGCCCTGCCAAACTGAAAACCACAAAGGATTCTGTGAAGGCTAGGGGGCACCAGTGAGCAACAAGACAGTCCTGGGTTCCAATAAAGGGTGTTTTATCACAAACCTTGCAAACACAAGGACAAAACAAGTCGCTTCTTCTCTTTCTCCTCCTGCCCTCCCTCTACCACACTCTCTCCACCAGTCAAGTGTTGCCTTCCTGCCTTCCTACCTTCCAGCTCCGACTCATCTGGACAAGGCAGTGCAGTTCATTTTATTAAGAAGCCGGGAGTAGTTCTGGTGCCAGGGCTTTTTCCCATTTGAAATACTTCCAGGTGATGTGGAAGTTCCCAATAACAGGGAGTGCAACTTTTTGCTGCACCTATGGACCCCAGCAGGGCAGCATTACGTTTCCCAGTATGCCCTACTGGTTTCCGACTGGGCACCAATATCCTAGGTTGCTGCCATTTAGCATCCTGGGGGAATAAACAGCCTCAGCAACAGTCCTTCCCTTTAATCAGAAAAAATGCTCCAAATTTATCTGTCCGGGACACCTGTCCATCAGCCTAGAGTTTCCTGTCTGGGTGAGGAATCTTCTCCTTTGTCTGGGATGTTCATCCATCCATCTGGGGTCTTGTTCGGGTATGGCACGATTCTTTCTCTTGGCCTGGGATGCCAGTCCATCCACTTGGGATCTCCCATCCGAGTAAGGCACCTTCCCCTCTCCTGGTCGGGATGCTTGTCCATATAGTATGACACTTACAATTCAAAGAATTACACTCTGACCAACATTGTTTGGCCAAAACGAGCTTAAGAGCTTCAGAATTACTAACAGCTATGAGCAAAAAGGGACTGCTTCATGTGGGACTGCAGAAAAACTATAAAGCTTGAGTGTGCAGCTTCAATGATAAAGCCCACTGGCAATGTACAATGAGACACAGACAGAGCCCTGAACTTTGACTTGCTCATCTTATTTGTTATGTAAACAGCTATCTAGCCACCTCAAAGCAGCTCCTGACTTTGACCATATCTTTTGACCTTGGAACACATTATTTTGTTTATTTCAAGTCACTGCTGCTCTCTCTTAAATTAATTTCAAAATCATGAAGTAACTCTATAAGCATGACACCTGCACTTCAGAACAGGTAATCCACTTGAACCAAAGCATGTTTGGGCCCAGCCAGTACTTGGAATGAGAGGCTATCAACTATAAGCTTGGGTTGCTGCTGGAGGGGATGTTGGTGAGACCCCGTAATCTGTATGTGGATCCCAATGTCCCAGTGTGGAGACAGGGACACTGTGCTGTAAAAACTGGCACCATCTTTGATATGAGACATAAAACTGAGGTCCTGTCTCCCTGTGGTCATAAAAGATCACTAGGCATCTTTCGAAAAGAGTAGGGAGTTTCCCAAAGTCCTGGCTAAATTGCCCACCACTGCCTGGTTATTGTGGCCCCTTAATCATCATTTGCCCTTTATTGGCTAACTATTTCTCACATCCCTTCACCACTTAACAGCTAATGTGAAGTGAGGGTACTGACACAAGAATAGCTGTTGTTGCATCATTCAGGTGGATGCCACACATTGGTGGTGTTTAAAGTGGCTCCTCTACTGTCTATGTAAAGTGCCTTCAGCAGGTTTGGAAAGCACTATATAAATGTAATTGATTATTATAATGAATTATTATATTAATTACTGTATTTACGCGTGTACCACGCGTACATTTTTTCCCGAAAATCAGGTGCGCGTCATACACGAGGAAATTTTTTTCTGTAATCTTTACTTCTTCTGATTGGGCTCTCTCGCTCGCTCGCGCTGTCTCCCTCTCTCTCTCACTCACTCTTTCGTCATGCAACAAAAACAGAAGGGTATTTTGCGGAAAACGTGCCCTAAACGCTTCCTATACAATCACAATGCGTGTCATACATGGGGCAAATTTTTATTGCGATTTTCTTTGTAAAAATTAGAGTGTGCGTCTTACACAAGGGCGCGTGGTACACAAGTAAAAACAGTATTATTAGCAGGCTTCTGGCTATTTCAGAATAATTTTAAGGCTCTAAACCCTAAAATGAATTGCAAAGATTGAGGCTTCCAGACTATGAGGCCCTGTGGCAGCTTGTAGGCAAACTGCACCTCAGGTCCATATGTAAGGCCAGGTACCTAGTATGACCTTTAATACAAGGTACAAAACCATGCAGAGAAGAGCAATCAAGCACTCCCTTAGATTTGAGCATAAGTCTAACTATGACAGGTGAATAGAAGTGAATGTCTTTACCCTTCAAAAAACAAGGTAGCATATGAAATTAATAAAGTACTGATAAGGTTATCCTTTCTTTAATTTAAATGGCAAATCCCATACTTGAGGACACTGGTGGAAATAAAGGCGAAAGTCACTTAAGACAGAGGCCAGGAAGCACTTCTTGAAATAAGAGATGATGGGAGTTTAGAATGAATCAGTGTTTAAGTAAGCTGACATGGGAAGTTCACAGCTTTTAAGTTTATGTCAGAATGAGATATTATGGGAACTAAGATTATATAAAACTGATGGACTGGATTTTTTCCTCACATTTAAAAACTGTTTTTATCTTATAAGTCCAAGTATTAATTTTCTGGGGCTCTCTGGTGCCTCTAGTGGTTACAGTAGAAGGGTCCAGTATCTGCAAAGGCACAAACATTGCGCGCACTAAACCTCTATCCTCGTATATTGGGCTTGTGTTCATACACATGGCAATCTCTTGAGCTACTTCTGAAGAGATTCTTCTCTGGTCTGAACCACTTTTGTCTCATGCAATTCCTCTTTGCCAGCTGGGTAGCATACTCCGTTATGTGGACCTGTGATGTACTGGTGTCCCATCCCGGGACAGTTTTATGCCTTGTAGCCAATGCTGCTGGGATAAGAATTGGCTCCCTGCATATGTGGTTGGGATAGGCTAGTTCAGAATGTGGCTGGATGGATGGGTGGATGAAGGGACCATTTTAAATGAAGAGTGGTGCTTGTTGACTTTACTTTTCAAACTTAAGGTACTTCAATGAATGACTCCAACATCTTATCATAAATGAAGCACAGCTTGAGAAGGCCAAATGTAACAGGGCTTCTTAGTTATTTACTTTCTTTACCTAAACAGGGCATAACAGAAACTAAACAAATCAGCAAAGAGTAAAGTCACAGCAAAGGTAAGAGAGTCAAAAAGATAAAAGATATACATAAAGTGAAATGGATAATCTACCAAACTGATTTGCCAGTTGAAATAATACAGTAGAAAGTCATCAAAGCTGAATTTTATTAAGTATTGTTTATAATAAAAGAACATTGCTTGATTCCTTATTGGGCATCAACAGCAAGACAGGAACCAGCACTGGATAGGAGGCCAAGATGTACTGACTCACATATCAGCATTCACTAGCAAATCTACCGATCAACTGTACACCCACATCTTAAGGATGCAGTAATAGTAGTTGTATTATCACGTGTACAATGAACAGTATTTGAAAGGAAGCTTAAGAAAACCAGTCCAAACACAGGAGAATGTGGAGTTTCTACATAGACATTGACTAGGCCTACTTCCCTGGGGTTTTGCAACCCTGACAATCAATCATTGACGATCAGTTTTTGTAAAATTTTAAACTTTTATTAAACTGTGGTCCTATTTGTAACACATGCAGTGCCATGGGGAAGCAAAAGGGAAGTGTTGCTCTTCAACGGAACTGTCCTGCAAGTCTTAGTTTTGCTCATGAAAGATTTTCATCTATTTAACTTGCGTTGTAAAAACAGCTGTAGTTTGCCAGTGCTCAGATATCTATACTGACAGCTAATCCACTCCAAAATCAGCACGTCAGCACATCAAACTGTAAGCACTCATCTTTCAAGTTCACACCAGTTCCACTTGGTATTGAATTGCTAGAAAGAGGAATAAAACAGCAGCCTTAACCATTTTCAATTGCTCTTTTGAGGTCATTTCTCATCACTTACTTACAATTTTACAGTGCTTTCATTTTTGAGTCTTTATCGTTTATTTAACAGGTGCATTGGGCTTCCTAATTAAAATACTTGCAGATATTGCAAATTTAACAGACTATACATGGAATAACACTCATAAACACTTTGTCCCGGGATCACAGAACCATTTAAAGGCTAAAGGATAAGTTCGGTATCTTTAAAGTTGAAGTTATTTTTTATTAATATTTTTATTTTATTAATTTTCATTGTAATCATTCCATACAAACAGATCAATTTATAACCCAACAAATTTGAAGACAAATCAAACCCCACCCCTGAGAAGGAGAGCTTAGCTAAAGGAAAATTGCTTTAAGCTTTTTAATAAGGCAACATTAGACAAAAGAAGGGGAGAAGTAAATATCTATATAAATATGAGATGGAGAAGGGAGTTAAATGCAATAATAGTTAATTCTCTTATTCTAATTTTTTTTACAGGCATAGTATATATACAGTATGTGTTTACCATGCAAAGTTGTGTTCTAAAGGTAAGGTTTTTCTATACATTTTAACAAATATAGTCGGTCCTGGCATTTTATAATGGACACTATGAGACATCGGAGAGACAACAGAGGTGAGTTTACTATTGTTTTGTCTTTCATGAGGAAATGAAGCCTCTGGCGGTGAAAGGTTGTTGTGAAGGAAGATAAGCACTGAGGTAGTGCACACAGCCGGTCTTCTTTTAAAATGGCAGAATTTCATAATATTGCTGTTTTCTGCTCAAAACTATAATGTACAAGTTATTTTACAATGTGTTATCAGACGCCTGGGGATGCTGTTGCACCGTGAAACCCAACAGCCCGACGTAGACACAGGGTAAAAGCAATAAGATCTTTTTAATTCTTCTTTTCCTTTACAGTGCCTCCAAAGCACCCCAGCCACAATAAACAGGCAATACATTAAATAAACAACACAATAATCTATCCTCCACCTCCCAGCAAGCTCTGTCACACTCCTCCCGACTCCTGCTCACTTGCTGGGTCTCCACCAGTCCTTTATATAGTCCTTGACCCGGAAGTTCTTCTGTTCTTCCACTCACGTGGCTTGCTAGCACTTCCGGGTCAGACGGAGAATCATATTTTTCTTCAGCTCAGAAGTACTTTGGGACTCCTGTCCTCGTGACCTGGGAGTAGTTCCGGACTATAAATATGGCACAAGTCCTTCTGTTCCTTTACAGCTCCCCCTGGAGGCACCCACAGCACCCAACAGGGCTGTGCAACTGAACTCCAAGTCCAGGGCACTGCCAGATCCCAGGTCAGCTGCCATCTAGCGTTTTGGGGAAGGAAGTGTCCTGGAAAAGCTGCCTTCCCCCATCCTTCTATCATAGGCGCGTCACAGTCAGGATGAGCTTCTGACATCCACCACAGTGTATAATTTCAAGCCACGAATAAGTCCTCAATAACTTTCTCTGCTTGAAAAATCGATGTATTTGATAAGCTTTTAAGCTTTTGTTTTCCAGTGGTGCTACGTGCCCCAAGATTTCCATTATAAAACACTACGACAATCTATGTTTTTTTTTTTTTTTAGTTTATAGAAAACACTTAACTTCAGAACACAGTTTTAGGTGGCAAATGCATAACATGTTTGCAAAGAAATAACTCAGATCTGAAAAATAAAGAACTTATGATTTGAGGTAGGCATACTTTGGATGAAGTCAAAAATACAACCACATTGCATTTTTTGTTCTTTTTTGTTTTGTTTTCTGAACATAGGTGATTAAAAGCATAATGCAATATCTATTTAAATACAAATCTGGCTGATTTTATAAAACCCAATTTTAGCACGGAGCATTCATTGTTATGTCACTGTTTATTGGAGATGAAGGTGAAACTTTGATTTTATGAGTTTTATGTAGCTGCAACTGCACTCTATCCAGCTGCTCAGAATTTTAAAGTACAGGCAGGAATTTCAAACTACAGATTTTTCCAATACAGTATGTATGGTATTTAAAGATGAGTATCAATGCTTGGGAACAGCAACATTTTAAGCTTTTGTTCCTCATTTGCTCTGCTGGTTGCAAGTCACTGTGGAGCCTTTAATTTACAAATAAGGCTTCAGTTAACAACACAAGTTTACAGGGCAAATTAATGTTTGTCATGACTGTAAAAATAACTTTGACTTTAAAGATATTGAAGCTACTTTTTAAAGACTTTAGCTATCCACCAGTCAGAGTGGTTGGTAACACCTGTACTCAGAAGAGCGTTATATTTTTCCCACGACCCAAAACTAGATAAATGAGCTTGGCTTTGATAATGAATGGATGGAGGTTTTATAGAAAGGACACTACAGAAGTCTTTGAGGGAGAGGCAGGTTATTTGCTAGAACAGCCCAGCTTAAGCAAGGATTATAACAGTAAATGCAATAGTGAGAAACAGAAGCGACAGATTGACTTCAGACCTTCAAGGAAATTGCTGAACAGAGAAATGAGAACAAATGAACAGCTGGAATACAGCAGCAGAGCGAAGCAGGCCAGATGTTGATGTATTTATCCTAATCCACTATATCCTCAAATTTAAACTAGGTATCACATCCACGGGCTTTAAAACCTTGTTCTCATTCCCAATTTAGAGTGTGCAGCACACAATAGAGAATTATGTAGTCTGCAGAGTTTTAGTCTTTATGCTGTAGTTAGTATAATAAGTATGACCAGGGGCCTCATGAATAAATGGTGCGTACGTACAAAAATGTTGCGTAAGCCCGTTTCCACGCTCAAATCGCGATTTATAAAATCTAAACTTGGCATAAAGTCACACACATTTTCACGGTAGCTCAAACCCTGGCGTACGCAAGTTCTCCACTCGGTTTTGCAAACTGGTGGCACCCAGCGTCAAAGCAGTGCTACTGTTCCAGTGTGGTTTCCCTTTGTTTTTCAGATCCACATCCCTGACGCAGCTTTATAAATACACTGAAATTGACAACACCTTCTAGTGTGACTGTAAGAGATTATCATCTGGCCTATTTTCTGCATACAGTACATATGGAGGCTCTGACCATAGTAACCCACAACTAGATTAAGAGGTCAGAAATGTATGGAACGATGGATAACAAAACTACATGTAAATGTCCTGCACAAGCAAAACATTCATAATTTGACAGACAGACAGTAAAAACAAAGTGCAAGATTCACACAATACACTACAATAACATAAAAATATTTCCCCTGTGCTAGTTTATAAATTACTACTGGCAAGGGTGAAGATGGCATTGTATAGTCTGATTGCTGTGGTTGAATAACCTGGCAACTAATTAATTATAATATGCTATGATATGATCCTAGTACTTGAATCATAATAATATTAATATTTAATATAAAAAATAATAAGTGTTGTGATTCAATTCTGCAATGTATTGCAATTATATTTTTAATCAGAAATTAAATTTACAATTATATCTGTCATGATTAATTATGAATCATTGTAGATCATTTTTGTATGTGTATATTTGTTTTAAATTATTTATTTTTATCATTATGATTGTATTGTTCAGCTTTTCTCAAGATCACTGAGATTTAACATTATTCCCACAAGTCTGTGGCTATGTTGTCATTTGATATGTGCCTCTTGTTGCTGCAGCTATCTTTATTTTTAAACAAAAAAAAAATTGCTAGAATTTTTTATTGTTTCTTTGGTGACTTAATCCTGATGCCATTTTGCATTCATGTTATTCTCGCTAGACGTCATTTGCAGGAGTGACTTTTGACATCATTTTCTACTATGACTATTTATGGTGGTGGAACAGAGACACCAGTATCCAAGATTCTGGATAGAACTTATAACAAAAACTTGTGAAATCTTACTGGGAACATAGGGAAAGGAATTTAAGGCAGTCAGGAAATTTTGCAAAAGTTATTTTACACTTTTGATTTTGGGTTACATATTGGGCTTTGACAATTGGTATTTCTGCCATTCTGGTTTTAACGTCAGCTTGTTATTCAACTATGATTTTGCGTTGTTCTGTGCTCCATTTCCTGGTCTAATAAATCTTACAGACCAGTCATTTTGGGATAAGCTTTTCAACCTACTCAAAACAGCATTAGATATTTACAGTGATGGCACGTTACATTCAGCATCTTATAATAAAACAAATCTTGGTTTTCTCATATTTCTTTTTCTTTAGGGCTCTATCTATATTAGTCAAATTCCTGATCTCTGTTATGACTTGTGACCTCGGAATTTTATAAATATATTGGCTTAATAACGATGGACCAGTTTCTTAGTTTTTAAACCTCTGCCTCCTTACAGATTCTCTTTTTTGGCTTGGTCCTTTTGATTCCTTCATCTACTCGTCTTTTCCATATTCACCCCTTTAGCAATATCCACTTTTTCCAATGCAGTGAATACTTCAATATCACTAAAGAAAAAATGTATCTACCTATTATACCTAATCAGAAAAACCATTGATTCAACTTATCCAACATAAATATTTTGCAATTGTCAAAATGAATTTCAAGTAGGGATGTTACGATATCAGAATTATTGAATTCGAAACCAGTACCAGTGAAATTGCACAATACACAATACCTATTCAATGCCATGACATAAAACAGATATCCCATTCAAAACGTTTTTATTTAAAGCACCTCAATTCTTCAAGTGAACAGTATTACTACTTTTTCAACAATAGTATGTAAATGTAAATACTAACAGCAATTGCAGCATTAAAATACTGGTATATCCATTAAGTAGTTACCCAACTATCACTTAAGTAAACTAATATTGGCATTCATAAAATATCAAAATACAATTCAGGGCTTGAATTTTAATGTATGTTAAACATGGAATATCCTCCAATGTAATAACAAGTAGAGGGCATGGTATATACTGGGAGGATTTCAGTACAGGGTTTATAAAGAATAATATTGTCATTGACTAAGTGATTTATTTATTGTGGTTATTCTACATTTATTCTCTGACATTTTCTCTTCAGTAATTGAAAAAAATGGTTAAAGTAAATAGTAAAAATAAAAATTCAAACAATATTTTATCTGTATGTTGAATTAGTGAATTCAAATTCAGGCTATTTTTAAATAAACTGTCTTTTTAACAACATGCTCTGTTAGCTTCGTACCATTTGATATTTTAATATTAATATTTACATCATTAGCTGGTTAAAAAAAAAACTTAAACAGTGGTATTTAATAAATGAGTCAAATTCATTTACATTTACATTACCAGCTTTCTATGTGAAATTAATGTCAGTTTTACGATATTTAGAACTCTTGTTTTACTTTGCTCCTCTTATGCATTTCTGTTAACACAATACATATTGCATTAACAGGGAGATGTGATTTGTACTTTGTGGCACTGAAACAGTAAATTAATTTTATTTTGGCATTAATAGCACATTTCATCATCAGTGTAGAAAGGTCAAATAGCCATTTCGATTGAAACTTGTTTGTTACAACTGATGTTAGCAGCACTGCCAGAGTACAGTTTCCTCTGAACTGTATACACCAGTTAGAAGATGAATGGTTGATTGGATCTTTGGATGGATATCAGTAGACATGTTTGATGAAATCTGAGAATGAATGCAAAGACAACCACTCCTTTATGGGAATTGTGTAAGACACTGTATTAAAAAGTTTTTAATCTTACTATCATTTCATATCCTTGTATAAACTAAGGACACTACTAATGTTTACAACTCACATCTGATTAGTCACAACATTGTGTGCATAAATCTACTTCTGAACTAACTCCATAATGAAATAAAAATGGCCAAAATGAAAGATTATGTGTGTTTTGGATTTTTTTTTAAAATAATAAACACAGTTCCAACAATCTTGTACTAAAGCTCTGCCTCAAACACAAAGCATTTCCAGACCTGATCTCTGTGTTTTTTCTTTCAACATGTGTTTTAATTTGCCAACTATTTTCATACATTTTTCTGAAATATTATTTTCCTTTCCAAAGTAATTTGTCTTCCTACACTCATACATGAGGTCAGTACTGACTTTCATTCAGCAATTCCTATACAGTACTGTAAAAATAGCAAGCACAATTAACATTTTTTGTGACATCCCTAATTTTAAGTATCTTAGCAGTCTCCTGAGTAAGACTAAAATTACTCAGTAATAATGCATTGCACATAAATTGGTATATTGTCTGAATTTAGCTCTGTGTAAGTCCATGTGAGATGAGTTCTGAAGTTTGCAAGAATGACTACCAAAAAGTACAGAGTAAAATGCTTCATACTTTAAATATTTGAATTGTAGAGATGAGTATGAGAACTCAACTAATGTCATCAGGATATGCTCTGCATTGCATTGCTCACAGCTTGTCCCTGCACGAATAGTGAACTTTAGTCAAGCTGCTTCTAAAGGTCCTTGTAATACAGACATTATAAAATCATGGCTAACCATCGCAGTTACCAAAATGTGCAACTTGTGATGGATCATGGTATGATTCCACAACAATACAAAAATACATAAAATTGTGCATTTAAAAATATTGGGCAACAAGAGAAGAGGCTCTTTGAACTTTACAGCCAACACAGATGTCTGCTCGACATTTCATGCTTGTCATAACTTCATAGTGGAAAAAGAACAAAAGTGGTGTGAGACTGCAGCTTATTCTGCTGAACTCCACATTGATTAGCTGCCAAAATGAGGCTGTGACATTGAGGTGCTTTCACAGTACAACACGAAATTTGGAACTGACACAAAAAGTCATAATGGGATTTTGTGATCAATAAGCCCCTGCAATGAAATTCAGGAATTGCATGCTTTCCAACTTGTAGTCATGTTGAGTTAAATAGTGTGACATCAGCTTTGGTACGTGCCTTGAACTTAATACTGCTGAACTATGCTGATGTATGGAAATAACTGGGCACCTATGATTAGTTATGCATTCACTGTCAAAAGCAGGATTTGGAATTTTGAAGAAATCTGCACTTTACGCATGTGTATGATGGCAATTTAATACCTGAAATCATACTCTTTATGATTTCTAAATTATTGCTGGTCTATTCACACAATGTGACACATTTTAGTATGAACTGTTGGAGTAAACCTGGAAGATAAATTACAACATCAATTTTGCTTCAAGATTATTAGAGTAGTATAAGCCATAATCATTTAACCCACTAAAAGTACTTTAAAAAGCTTTTTTTCATACTCTTACATGAGAGAAAACAAATGGACTCCAAAGATGCAATTGTGGATGTCCTAATTTCCAAAGCAACAGTACAGGTTTCTGTAGTCTCATTTTAATAATGCTGTTTTGGCCCATAATTTTATATTATTTATACTTGATCCTTTTATCTTTTAAATTCTTACATAGGAGAGTGGGTGCAATGGGTAATATAAAAAATGGCACTTAATTTTTACATATGAACTGGAAATCAACAGCATTCCCTCCATTAAATTTCAGCTTTACTACTAATCTATTTTTTAACGTGACAGAAGCAAGCACGGTCTCCTGGGATTTGGGTGTTTTATGACATGAAAGTACATTTAAATATATGTGTATTTACTGAGTATACAACACTATTACCCATAGTTACACATAAATGTCAAACACCTGGTGCCAGATATATTATCAAAACATTTAATTTGAATTTTGCCTATTTCAATGACAATATTTCTGGACTGCTTGGTCGCTCACAAGTAAGGGCATTTCTAACTGCCACCCACCACTAAGAAATGTTCTTTATTATGAAGTGGTTTCTTTTAAAGACATTGCGTTTGACAGCTCTTTCCAAAACAACATTAGAAAAAGCAACAACAGCAGGTATTAAACCACAAGGCACTAAAGGCAGAAAAACAAAATGCCTGAAGGCAGAAAGTAGATCCCTGTGGGTTCAAAGCCTCTTGACTGCCTCACCTCCTTGCACTGGGTATGAAATGCATGCTCACAGAGATATAAGTAACTCACATATGTACACTAAGTGCTGGCATGGAGGAGCTGCCAACCCTGTGAAGTAAGCTAAGTGTCAAAGCAGGTGATGAATAAAGCAGCTGAAAGTTTAGTTCTGGCAGGCAGCAGGCTCAGTCAGGTCTTCTCACACTGTTCAAATCCTCTTAATGGAACTGAAATCACAGATCACTTCCCTGGGTAAGCAGAGAGAAGACCGTCTTTTTCTTCCTAAAATTCACACTCTGCCATCATTTACTCGTCTATCACTAGCTTATCATGTTCATTCAGTTTCTGAGCCCTGTTGACAAAACCATTCTTATACTTAGTCTGTGGAACTGCATGTTCTTTCCTGTATTTAGTACTTTAGCTGACTGTATTGTAGTGCTGGGAGGTATACTGGTTCATACTGAAAACCATTTTTTATTTTTGTTATGATATGGATTTTTCTTATACCGCAATACCGGTTTAAATAGCCTAAACAACGTTTGAAACGTGGTGCAGCAGGAAATTGTTTAACGGGGGACCTTTTTGACTTCCGCACAGCTAAACACACATGCAACGGAGTACATGTGTTAGTGGAGGTATTGAGTGGTGAAATTGGACAGAGAACATTCCGAAAACTGAAGCTGTAGCAGACGATAAAGTTGAACATGATGACACAGAAGAACTTTTGCCGAAAAAAGGAGCCGTGTCTGTTGTCTGCAGATTTTGGTTTTAAAAGGTCGGATGTGGACCAAACAACTATTAACTACAAATGCTGTGGAGCTAAAGCTGTCACCACAGGCAGCAACACAAGCAATTTGCTACACCACCTTAGCCGCAAACATGCTTTGGAGTACCATGAATGTATGGAACTAAGATTGGCACCCTCCACGTCCTCAGGTAAAACTGAAAAAGCTAGAGGACACTCAAGTCAGACGTTACTTGTAGACGCATTTGCTAGAGGACTGCTTACGACAAAAAAAGCAAGCAGTGGATCGAGATAACCAACGCCATTACAATCCATATACTGTAGCTAACATGTCAGTGGACAGAGATTGTTAACATTAACAGAAAGTGTAGTTGGTTTACAAAAAATATTTACTATTTATTCCTTTTCTAAGACATGTTCAGTGCAATACAACTTTTGACAAGCACCTCTGGATATTTAACTAAGTCTAAATGCCTCTTTGGATGGTTAAAAATATGTTGTCAAAATTATAGTTTAAGTTGTTTGCAAAATTTGTTCAATAAAAAGGTTCTATATTTTGACAGCAACTGTCATGCAATGCGATTCCTTCTCTTCATTAGTGCCACCCACTTGAAAACGATCACTTAATGGGGCCATGCAAACCTGTATTAATACTTGTGTGCACATTAAAATGTTTTTTTGTACAATGTACAATTCTCATGACAGTGGAATAGGTTATTATTAGCCAGTCTACTGCAGTAATTGCAGTGGAAAATGTGGTTAACATCCACTCATGCATGGGGAAAAAAATACCGTTGAATACCATGAAACTGGTATAATTTTGAAAAATACCGTGATATAGAATTTTGGTCATACCGCCCAGCCCTACTGTATTGTATTCTTCATACTAGAAGATTCACTTCTTTGTTAAATGGTGTCATTTGAAACAACCTGCATTAAATCGCACATAGTGGGTTGGGGACTAAGTGTATATGTAAAAACGAAACAGCAAAGCAATCACCAATGACTGAGCAGCTGACTCAAGCTTAAGAAGACCAAATAAGAGATGAGAAAAATCCAGCTTTTTCCACAAAACATGCAATTCAGTCTCATTTGGCAATTAATCAGACAGAAGAAAACAATCAGAGAGTGACTATAATTTGAAGAAGGGAATGAAATCAAAACCGATTGCCATTTTGAACAATGCTGCATATCCTCTCTCTGACACATTCAGCAGAACTATGTCAAGAAACTACTAGGGCTCCTTTATACCAACAGCAATTTATCTGCGTAATGCTACACTGTGACTGTGACTGCCAAGTAAGAATTGTTTCTTTCTTTTAAGTGATACTGGTGTGTATGAGTCTGTCTGTGTGTGTGTCTATATTATATATATATATATATATATATATATATATATGGTGGCAGATGGCTGGGGACCTTGCCCGTCCAGGACGCCTGAAGAGTGGAAGGACCGGGAGAGAGGCAACACCTTCTCCGGGACATGAGAGGGCAGCCCCCTGGTTTGCATCGGGGCCATGGGACTGGAGCTTGGAAGCACAATCCTGTTGGGGACCGTGGCCACCGCCAGGGGGTGCTTGGAAAATCCCAGAGCCTTGGATTGCAGCACTTCTGCCACACCAGGAAGTGTTGCAGGAAGTGCGTCAGGGAGCACCTGGAGCACACCCAGGTGCATTATAAAAGGGCCTGCCTCATATCATTCGGGGAGCATGAGTTGGGAGGCAGAGGACAGAGCTTGCGAGGACAGGAGTGGAGGCGGCAGAAGAAGAAGGACAAAGAAAAGAGAAAGAAAAGGACTGCAAGTTTATTGACTTGACCTGTGCACTGTGTTGTGTGTTAAAAGGAGAAGAAAATAAACATGTGTGTTTCGGGACATTGTGAGTCTGTGTCTGTCTGTCTGTAGCCGGACATGTTCCACAATATAATTTATTTGTTTGTTTATATATTTAATGACCATCTGTAAAAAGCCAACTTTCACCCTGGGGACAAATAAAGTTTTATTTGTTTATATAAAGGTCTGCCACTGCCTCCTTGTTCTAAATAAGACTAAATGTGGCACTAACACAAACATGACAGGAAGCTTGTGAAAGATCCACTAACAAAGTGAGCGAGTATCTAGGACCACTTCTCATGTGACTCGGTCATATCTGAATAGATAGATAGATAGATAGATAGATAGATAGATAGATAGATAGATAGATAGATAGATAGATAGATAGATAGATAGATAGATAGATAGATAGATAGATAGATAGATAGATAGATAGATAGATAGATACTTTAATATTTTTTGCTGCTGGAGTATGTGAATTTCCCCCTGGGATTAATAAATTAAAGAGTAATAAAAAATGCAGGTAAAAAACCAGACAATAACTTGAATAATGTTCAACGTTTACCCCCTCTGGTGGAATTGAAGAGTCGCATAGTTTGGGGGAGGAATGATCTTCTCAGTCTGTCAGTGGAGCAGGACAGTGACAGCAGTCTGTCGCTGAAACTGCTCCTCTGTCTGGAGATGACACTGTTTAATGGATGTAGTGGATTCTCCATAATTGATAGGAGCCTGCTGAGTGCCCGTTGCTCTGCTACGGATGTCAAACCGTCCAGCTCTATGCCAACAATAGAGCCTGCCATCCTCACCAGTTTGTCCAGGCGTGAGGCATCCTTCTTCTTAATGCTGTCTCCACAGCACACCACTGCGTAGAAGAGGGCACTCGCCACAACCATCTGATAGAACATCTGCAGCATCTTACTGCAGATGTTGAAGGATGCCAGTCTTCTAAGGAAGTACAGGCGGCTCTCTCCTTTCTTGCACAGAGAATCAGTATTGGCAGTCCAGTCCAATTTATTGTCCAGCTGCACTCCCAGGTATTTATAGGTCTGCACCCTCTGCACACAGTCACCTCTGATGATCACGGGGTCCATGAGGGGCCTGGGTCTCCTAAAATCCACCACCAGTTCCTTGGTTTTGCTGGTGTTCAGTTGTAGGTGGTTTAAGTCGCACCATTTAACAAAGTCCTTGATGAGGTTTCTATACTCCTCCTCCTGCCCACTCCTGATGCAGCCCACGATAGCAGTGTCGTCAGCAAACTTTTGCACGTGGCAGGACTCCGAGTTATATTGGAATGACACATCAGATACTTTAACTCCTTAGAAACACAAATGAATCTGTTCAAAGATTATACTTGGACTAAAATTGAGCAAGATATTCTCCATCCTGGAGGTCTCTGGCTGCCACTGCATCCAGGAGACATTCTTTGCAGACACTGATACTGTTACATGCAAGTAAGTTATATGAAAGTCAAGTCAAGTTGGGGAGCAAGAACTGGTACAGTGCATTGCCGCACCCACTACACGACGAAACAACTCGGGATCCCGGTTGGCAACCCCCCAGGCAGAAACACGGTCCAGTCCCACCCTCCGGAAATGACCCTCTATCTGCCACAGCCAGGTGTTATGTGGGCGATCCCTTGGCCTGGGGTACTGTGAGATTTTTAAAAGGACCAGGAGATGAACATACAAGCCCCACAGTGACGTCTGACAGGCAATGAAGATAAAAAAAAAAAAGAAATTGAGTACCAAGTTAAAGGGGAGGACCAAAAAAGAGTTGTCTTAAAGACAAAGCCATAGTAAAAATACCAAAACATACTTCTCTACTTGTTGTATAAGATAAACTACCATAATCATAACAGACACTATGTGTATTGCACAGTAAATTCATAACATTTTAGAGCATTTAAGATGTCTTACGAAAAAGCATTTTGGAGAAAAATATAAAAATTGCAAAAATTTTCAAGGAACGTACATAAAAATAACACAAGAATACATTAAAAAATGTTTTATGCCATGTGATATTTATGTCTGTGTATGTACTGAATTTAAAATTTAGAATCATTTTACTGCATCATGAAACATGCTTTTACAAAACACATTTTTAGCTGTAAATTATATTTATTTGTACTATAATTCAATATCCGTATTGTTTTAAACATTTAGTTTGAATGTATAATTTTCTAAAAATTAGGTTTAAAGCAAAATGTATTTATTCTATAATAAGGTTCATATGTGAGAACCCCAGAAGGAGGTGTTTCATCTTGCAGGGCACCCTGGATATCATCGAGAGGAGTCGCAGCGCACGGCTCAATGACAACTTTGGTCTGCACCGGAAACTGAGAGGGACGGCTGCGAGGGCTCTGAGGGCAGATAAAGAGGCGTTTGTTAGAGGAATCTGTGAGCAAGTGACACACCATCTGTGGTCTAGCAACCCACGTCCTTCTTACAGAGGAATCGAAGCATTACATACATCTGAATCTGTTCCTCTGAGAGTCGCAGTCAAGGCAGCTGATGGTACGGTCCTTATGGATGACACTACAGTTGTGACCCGCTGGGCTGGCTACTTTGAGCAGTTGTTCAAAGCTAATCCTCCGGGTAGGATGTTGGAAATCTCTGGGTCCACACTTCTTGAGGCTGATCCTCCAATTAGCTGTGAACCACCCAATCTCACTGAGACTGCACAGGTGGTGAACCAGCTGAAGGGGGGAAAAGCTGCATGGGTCTGACTGGAAAACGGGAGTTGCCGTCCCTATCTTGAAAGGGAAGGGTGATTGCCTGGATTGCAGCAACTACAGGGGGATAACACTGCTCTCGGTGCCAGGTAAGGTCCTTGCTAGGGTCGCCCTCAATAGGATCCGTGATCACTTGTTCACCTACCAGCGACCGGAACAGTCTGGTTTTACGCCTAAGAAGTCTACCATTGACCGCATCCTGGCACTCAGGGTTCTCATGGAGCGCAAACGCGAATATTGGCAGAGTTTCTTTGTAGTCTTGTCGATTTTCAAAAAGCGTTCGATTCAGTTGATTGAACTGCCCTGTGGGACATCCTGAGGGTTTGTGGGATCCAATTGAGGTTGCTGAATATTATGGCCAGCCTATACACTGGTACTGTGACTGCTGTGCAGAGTGGAGGCAGAACCTCTGTGTTTTTCCCAGTTGATTCTAGGGTTCGTCAGGGTGTGTTCTTGCTCCTACTCTGTTCAATGCTTGTATGGACTGGGTGTTGGGCAAGGTCGTGGGGTCCAGCAGCTGTGGGGCATCTGTTGGTGAAGAAAGATTCACGGATTTTGACTTTGCTGACGATGCTGTGATCTTCGCGGAGTCAATGGAGGCTCTGATCAGGGCGCTCGAGAGACTGAGCTAGGAGTCTGAGTGTCTGGGCTTATGAGTGTCCTGGATAAAAACCAAGATCCAGGCTTTCAATGACCTCTTGGGCACAACCATCAGCAGTGTGTCTGTTTGTGACGTGTTGACCTTGTTGAGAGGTTTACCTTGGCAGTGACATTCATGTCTCTGGTGACTCTTCCTATGAAGTCAGTAGACGGATTGGGAGAGCATGGGGGGATCATGAGTTCGCTGGAAAGGGGTGTGTGGTGCTCCCGATATCTATGCAAAAGGACAAAGGTCCAAGTCTTTAGAGTCCTGGTGCTTCCTGTCTTGCTATATGGTTGCGAGACATGGATGCTATCCAGTGGCCTGAGACAAAGACTGGACTCCTTTGGTATTGTGTCTCTCCAGAAAATCCTTGGGTACCGTTGGTTTGACTGTGTGTCGAATTAGCGGTTGCTCATGGAGTCCCGAATGAGGCACATTACCTGCATTGTGAGGGAGTGTCAGTTACGTCACTACGGCCATGTGGCGCATTTCCCAGACGGTGATCCAGCTCGTAAGATCCTCATTGTTGGGGACCTGAGTGGCTGGACCAGGCCAAGGGGTCACCCACGTAACACCTGGCTGCGGCAGATAGAGGGTCATTTCCGCGTATCTGCCTGGGGGGGGGTTGCCAACCAGGATCCAGAGTTCTTTCATTGTATACCAATGCATGCTCCCCAACTTGACTTGACTTGACTTGTGAGAACCTGACAGTTCTGTGAATCTCAAAGGGTCTGTAGTCAGGGCATACAAAATTCCCAGGTGTATGTGGGGGACATTAGAGCCAAGATTTGGCACTGGGTTCAGAAGGAATAGCCAGCTAGAAGAAAGCTACAGCTTGGTGCCAAAAACATCATCAGACCTAGTTTAGTGGATCCAGATAAAGTGCTGCTAGCACCGCTTCACATTACGCTTGGTTTAATGAAGTGGTCTGTCAAAGCCCTATCAAAAGATGGATGCTGTTTTATGTATTTGTGCCAACAGTTTCTGGGTTTCTGGGTCTAAATTGAAAATATTTACTGGACCTGAAATTAAAAGCTGATATCTAATGCAGAAATTCATGGTCTGATGAGCGACCTGGAACAAACAGCTCGGCTACCATTCAAAGAAGTAATTTCTAAGTTTATAGGTAAACATTAAAATTAGAATTATAAAGAAATTGTAAGGAATTTACTAGTTAAGTTTAAGGAGTTGTCTCTTCAGTTTAATAATGTAAAGTATCAAATGTTGCCAAGCAGTAACTAACTACAATCATGCTGAAAATTACAAACAGAGAAGACAGAAATACAAAGTTTTGCTGAACTGCTGAATTGACTGAAAATGACTGTTGGCCTATCTCAAGATCTGAGCTTAAATAAAGTACTGAAGAGTCCTTCCATTTTCTCACTTAAGTCAGCAGTCTGAGCACTGCGAAAGAAAATTGTCTATGATGAATTCACATATTTACTTCAAAACTCCCAATTTTGTCATAAATATTGGTGGAGGAGCCAGTTTGGCAATCATCAAACCCTTACATCACACATTACAGGGAGCTGTTTTCTGAAATAAAGTTGGTGCCTAATAGAAGTAAGGTGAACACAGACAGTTTGCCTCTGTCTTGTATAAAAGCAGCACAAGAAACAGTAAAAGATTTTTTGTTTTTCAATATAATTGTCTTTTAAAACTTCACTGCATCAATTTTATAAATCAACATCAGATTTATTCTGTTTGAACCCATGCAAATATCAGATAGCAACTTCCCCTTTCTATTCATTGGACTATAAGGAGAAAAGAAAATTCCATTTCAAACTTATTTAAAATTTTAAGTACATTATTATAGTATTCATTTATTAAAATACACAGTTACATATGCATTCACATTAATTGTAAGACTTGGTTTTGGATGTAGTTGGGGGCTGTATCATTGTATTCACAGAGGCTTACTGTGGATTACTGACTTGGGTAAAATGGCATGGTGGTCCAGTGCCTCGTGGATCTAGCATCAAGGGGTTGTATCACACACCCAGTCATTGCCCATGTGGAGTTTTCCTCTGGGGATTCATTCTGCTTTTTCAAAGTGATCACACCATTCAAGATTTTAACAATAAATGTGGCTCCCTTAACCTATCTTGATTTATTGTAACTGAGTGTAAATTAAAACTGAAATAACAGTAAGTTTTAGGCAAGTCCTCATTGTGGCCTCCAACACATAGTTCAAGTTTTCTTGAAAACCTCTTTGTAAGGTGAATTTTTAAGGCACCAACACATATTTCCTATTAACTGAAAATATTAGGCATTCCCTGTCCCCAAAGAATGACCCAATTTTTTCTCAAATAATACCAAAGTATGAAAATGAGTTCAATATTAATATTAGTCATCAAAAAAAACCATTGTAAGGCATTCTTTCTTCATTAAATACAATTTAATAGGCTGTTTACCTGTGTTTTGTCACCACAATTTTCACATTCAAAGCAATGCGTTTTCAACATACGGTATTTTAGTCTTTTCCAGCTATTTCACTGTAATTTTTTTTGAGCCAGGATGCTCAAGAACATGGAAGAATATACATGAGCAACACATGTGACAAGCCGACTACATCACAGTGTGTGAACACAGCCTATGCTGTAAGAATAACTAAGAAGGACAGACTGTAACTTCGCATCATCAAAATCCAGTCCCAAATCAAACATCCAGCCATGCTCCAAAGATCCAGCCCCAATCCATGCTGAAATGAAGAATACTTAGAATGACTGCAAAGACTGTCCAGTATTAGAGTCCTTTAAAACATTATTCAGACTCGGTTTTTGTATGTATATACGCAAATTTTCGTAAAATGGTTGTTCATACTTTGGGGGTTTTGGCTCATGTCCATTTGGCTTGCACTGAAAAACTCTTTTGGGACCCTGAAATGTGATCTGCCAGCTCATACCCTCAAAGAAGAGTAATTCGGGTTTATCCAGTTTCTGTCTCAGTAAGGTCGTTTGTAACTTTGTGTGCCGACTTGCTAGATATTATAGGCAATAAAGGTAAGATCACATACCAACCAATGCTGTCACATTCTAGCGCTTAATCTGGTTGCAGCATATTTGCTAGGTTGACATTTTTAAGCATAATTACTCTGTTTTCATCCCTTGTAACACTGTTTGCTAGTTTGAATCCATGTGTTTTCTAAACAAATTCTTCTTGGTCAGATTCTAGGTGATCTACAGTAGGTCTTTTCTTAGGTGTGACTGGCAACATTTGACACAATTGAGATTACATGGAAAGTCAGTTCAGATTTACCCGTCACTCTATCAGTATGTAGTTGGCCTGTGGGAAGAACTGTACACAAAAAAAAGAAATATGACAACTCCAAACAGCAAATATCCTCAATCAGGGATCAGCTGTGAGGAGGCAATACCACATGCTGCCATATAAATCAAGGAGTCGTCTATTTTCTAAAACATGGCTTTTTCTGTTTAGGATTGAAAGAGTGGACACATTTCTCAACAGCGACAGACATCACTGAAACCAGGGAATCACTGAACAGGATGTTAGACCATCATAGGGAATGCTCAGGCACACAGCTACACTCGGTTTCACTTCACCGCTCAGCCTAATAAGGTGGCTTTTTTTTCATTAGGGGAGGAAGCCTACATGTGCACATATGGAACATGACAGCACCTCGCTTCAATTAGGAATGAAATCACCCTTCTATCACTTTTCTTGATGCAGCTTTTATAAGCATGAGTCAAGGGGAACTTGTGTCTTCCATTATACAAGTAGCGCATATTCATACACATTGAGTTTGAATTTATTCGGTCAACCTAATAACATGGCTTTGGACTGTGTTCTGTGGTAAATTTCAAGCGCAATATACATCACAATCAAAAATCAAACTATGAGGAGAAAATGCAGTGCCACTTTGCCATCTAAGTAAATTATAGGCTTGAAACAATGAATCAATACACTTATAAATTAAGTGTAATATTTACTAATAGCATTCTTGATTATAAACTGCTCCAGCTATCCTAACTTGAATGGGGACTCAAAAACAAGCAACATGTATTACTTGGAAAACCTGGGAATGGGTGCAAAATACCCAGTTACATATCCTAACCCATTTAGTCAATAGCTGGCACAGTACATCAGAAAGCCAAATTGTCCTGTTACCTGAATCTTTAACTTCTGCATAGCACCGCTCTGCAATTTAACAATAAACTATAACCTGTTCAAAACTAAAATGTGCAGTATTTGTGACATAATACACAAAAATAAAGAATTATAAACTTTGCATACAGAATGGTGACACTATAGGACAGCGCTACCGAAGTGCATCTCTTAATCAAGAAGACCTTAACAAAGGCTTTGCTTGGTGTTAATAAGACATAAAACATCAATGATAACACTGAAATAGGGTCCCTGTAGTTCATGTATTAGTCACTTATTGCTGCGTAACACAAACAAAGGCTTTGCCAAATCTTGTTATGCAGCAATAAGTGACTAACACATGCACTACAGCAAACGTCTAAAGTACTACTATGAAAAGTACGGCATGCACTGCAAGCTGAGATTGCTGCTACAGCTCCAAATAATAATAAAAGCCATCAATCACATTCACTAATCCTTATTAGATTAACTACTAGAGTTAAAAGGCTCTCCTTCCTCAGAAAAAGAAGAGGAAACATTTTCTCACGTGAATTGAAGATGACTGCCAGACAAAACTACAACATCAGCTGAAGACAGACAGACAGACAGACAGACAGAGCGGGAGCCTTGTGTGTACGTCTTCCCTTTGAGCGGAGAAATTGAAGCAGCTGCAGGGGACCGGCCGCCCAAGGCCATGCCCTACCCAGTCGTGTCGGGAGAAAATGTTTACAGGAAACACCGTGGCTCCTTACCAGGTTTGGGAGGGGGTAGGGTGCCCTTCTCTACCAGTCAGCCATCAGCTCCACAGACAAAGGCAGCCTCTGAGCAGCCCAAGCGGTATTCCCTCGCTCTGCAGCACTGGTTAGTAATTTTGGACGCCTGCAGCTGACAAAGCAGCCCTAAATCGGAGCATTCGGTGATCAGCCAGCACTAAGCACTTGTGCATCAACTCGGTCAGTTCCTGCCACAGGATGATTTCATGAACGAATGGAGGGGAAGAGGGAGTCGGGGGTTGGGGGGGTGAACAGCACCGCTATCCATGTGTTGCTAGGAAACAAGGGAGTTTTTGACCTGAATTCTTTGCTAAGTTTAATGTTTCCCTGGGAGCACAGCTGCTTTGCTTACTCTCACTTTTTTCCTGCAGAACTCATTATTCTTCTCATTCATGTATATTTTTCACATTAATCTTCTTATCGAAAAGCATCAAATATACAGCAGTGCAATAAGGCACGTGGGCAAGAGCTTTGAGCAAGCTATCTGCATTGCCATTTTCTACTGGGCACAGCGATTTATAAATGTGACCGGCATCCCAAGAGGCTCAGAGCTTTAATGCCAGTGGTGCCTGGGGCATTTGTCTGCCTGCTTCAGTGCATCACACCCCCCACTGCATTAGTCAAATCAGAGAGATACCCAGTTGTATTGCAGCCAGGCTTATTATGCTAGACTGTAAATATCAGGGACATTGGTTGATTTGCTACTTGCCATCCTTCCAGGGAGACAAGAACGCAGAGATTTTTAAATGATGAAGCCCTGCAGTGAAATACAGAGTGACAAGCTACCTGGGCTAATGAGGCTGCAACATGACAGAGCCACCACAGGATCTTAGGGAGGGTTTCATTCAGCCAGATCCCATGAAGGGGACAGCACTGAAGTGGACTGAATTTAAATTATGTCATATATTTTGGGATATTGCTTACCGGATAAGCTCTAGGGTCCTGGGTTTTCCTTGTGTCCCTGTGGAACCTCTCTGGGTTCCTGCCATATCCTAAAGACATGCAGGTTAAGTGGACAGAAGAACCTAAATTGGCCTGGGCAAAGATCTGTGATGCATGGGCTGCCTTGCTCCTGATCCTGCTGGCTTCACAATGATGCTACAATTGGTTCTGTAAATGTAAGGAAGGATGACTGACAGAAAGATTAACTGACAAACCTGGAAAGCATTAAGAGAGGAAAGGTCTGTACAGTCATACAACTCCCGACCTCTCATAAGACACACTATAAAACAACACCAGAAAGCAGCCTTACTTCCACCTAGTTCCATTCATTTTAATCACCCGTGACAGTGCTTGGAGTGTTCGCCATCTAGGTTAGCTGACTAGTATTGACTAACAAGACCAAAAAGTGCTCCCAGAAATTGATCCTAAAAAAAAAAAAAGTTTTACAAATGGTGGTTTGAAACACATGATCCTCAGGTTTCATGATCAGTAAATTTCTTAAAAGCCCACTGGCTTGTGAATTTAAGTAGTTACTTCAGCGGTAGGTTGAAATGGCTGACATTGTATTAAAGTTCAGGGAAGAAGCCTTGTGATTTGAACTTAACTCTTTTATAACTTGACTCCTTGATAGTTACTGCACTAATATTGACTGATTGATAGTTATTGACCAATATTGATTCTAAGTTGCTTTAAAAGTGCACACCTGATTGTTGTATATGTTTTTACATTTGGAGATTATAAATGATAGGAAGCTCACTCAATAGGCATGAATGAGCTGGTAACCTTATAAATTAAAATCCAATATATCTATGTTATCTTTTTTATTGATTCTGTTAATTTAGTAGTATTATTTTTTCCATGTTTTGTTTTATGTAATTTATTTTAATAATTATTACATGATTTATTTGTGCCTCAAAGCTATATTTCTTTGTTTCATGGGTGGAACCCCAGCAGAAGGGAACGCCTTGACATTACTGCTAAGTGACTGAAGAGTTTCACTGTAGGAATATTGTGGATTGCATTCCTTTGTGAGTACATTTCTTGATTTTCTGGTTATAGTGGATTTGGTGGATTTGTCTTCATATTTTGATTACTGGATAAGATTTCAAATTTTTAGTCTCAGTTTGTCTTTTTAGGCAAACCATTTTTAGCTTTCTGTTTGGCCATTTGTGCTCTTTTTGTGTATTTAAATATATTTCTTTATTTGCAAAGATTCTGTTATGTTTTCTCCATTTCAAGCCAGTGGTTAACCATAATCCTCTCCTTAAAATGCCATTTTTTTGTATTTTAAACAGTCAAAGAGTTTTTTTAACAGCTAAAACCTGAGCCTCTTTTTGGGCCTGTACAGGCCAGAATGCCTGTCCTTTGCATTTGGGGTTAGGCTGCCTGGGGTGAGTCCTATTTTGGAGGCATATTTAGTAAAGTCTTGATCTGGCTATATTATGTGGAGGCCTGTACATCCTTTTAGTACTTTTGGTACTGCAGTTCTGTTTGGAAACCAGGAAACGCTAGCAATCCATTATTCTGTCCCCCCTGGCCATCAGACCTTATTCTTTTTCTATGTTAATTAATGTTGTCTTATTTTAATTTCTTATTTTGTCTTTTATTTTTCTTTTCTTCATTATGTAAAGCACTTTGAGCTACTTTTTGTATGAAAATGTGCTATATAAATAAATGTTGTTGTTATTCTAAATTATCACAATTTCACTTTATTAAATCTAACCAGCCCACCCAACCTTTGATACAGCTTTGCAGATTTGAAAATAAGATTAGGACCATTTTGATAAGAACAAGACACCTCCCTCCTCAATTCTTTTCACCTAATTTCTCCAAAATAATATCTACTTGACATTTTGAAAATCCCTAAAATCCTACTCTCTACTTCAATACCTTGTAAAATATTTCATATATCTTTGGTTCTCTGTGTGAAGAAACACTTTCTTAAAGTTTTGTGAAATTTGTTCTTAAAAGTTCACATATGTGTCCCCATGTTCTTGTTGAAGAATTTATTCTAAAGTAACTGCTGAGGTCCACTGTTCTAAATCCCTTAACAATTTTAAACAGTTTAATCTCCATTTCCTTAAACTGAGAAGGTTCAGATCCTTCATTCTTTCCTCACAGCTTATACCTCGAAGTCCTAGAATCGACTTAGCTGCCTTTCTCTCGACTGCCTCTAGTACGTCTGTATTTTTTGTAATATGGGGACTAGTACTGCTCTAGGCACTCTAGATGAGGACTAATTGGGATATTATGGAGCTTTAACATAACTGCCTCTGATACATATTCTACACACTGGGCTATATAACCTAACATCAGCCCAATCTAACTTTCTTTTAGACTACTGTATTATGTTAAACCTTACTCCTTTGTCTGGTTGTGTTTTCTTGTGAAACACAAGTTATTATGCAATATAAAGTACCAATGTGTTTAGATTAAAATCATCAAAACAAATTCCTTGAATTTTTAACACAATTCTGACTGTTTCAAGACACTTAACCTCACTGGGAGCACACCTCCTGTGAGTTAACTTTGGCTCATTTGCTCTTTGTTGCTTTGCAGTGTATTCTTTAATGCTTTTGAAAAGACTTGCAGTTCTGCTCCATGTGAAATTCAACAAATAAAATTCATAGGGCCTGATTAAATCATTGTAGTCAAATAGACTAAAAGAAATGAATCAAAATATCTCTTGTGTAACCTGCAATAAAGTCAGATTTCTCTCAAACATAAGCAATATCGATAGCTAGTTTACTGTTTCTAAAGCTGGAACAGCAAATTCAAATGTCACTTGAGTGTCATATAATTTGCCATTAATTTAACCTAATGCCAGAAGAAACAGCAGCAAGTTAATTAAGTGTCTTTGTGAAATGAAACATGACACTTTTTACTGTTAGCATCAATTTAGACATGCAAGGGAGCTGCTTCTATGAAATATTGATAGAACAGTAGACATGGGGTGGTATGGTAGGGCAGGGGTTTGTGCTGCTGACACACACATCCAGGATTCTGACTCCAGCCCCTGCAACCCAACTGGAAAAAGAGCAGTTCATTCTGTTATGCTGTGATGTCAGAACCATGTGCATTTATTTTGCATACTCATGAAGTCAATAATCATGGATCAAGCCAAAAGCACTTTAACTGGTATGCTTCACCGCTGGTTTATTCTTCCTTGAAGAAATAACAACAAAATAAAACCAGCATTCATTTTTTTATCACTGCAGTTCGATTTGTCTAATTTCAGGACTTTGTGAGGACTAGGTGCTATTTAGGTATTAATTCCTTCTTTACGTGTTAAACCATACATTTGAAAGAGGGTGTACTTACTTTTTCATATAACTGAGTGAGTTCACAACATCTCAATAACTATTGGCCCTTAATCTTTATGATACACTGGAGAAAGTACTGTAATGGGGTCAAAACATCAGTTCTAAATTTTTAATGGATTTATTTTTCTGATCATCCTTCAACACATTTTCCATATGATGTCTTTACATCTTTAGCAAACAGAACCCGAGAACGGATTAACCATGTGTAACCAGATCTGGCGCTTTTGGTATAATCCTGAAACATCTGAACTACAGTGGATTCCAAAAATATTCAGACCCCTGACACACTTTATTGTGTTGTAGAATTAATGGCAAATGTATCCATTAAAATTAAATCTAAAACATAAAAAAGTATGCAGTAAGTGAAGTGGGGTCTGAATAATTTCTGAATCCACTGTATGAGTATTCTTAACAAAAATAGTCCACAGGAACTTCTGGTTTACTAAATAAGATTTCTAGATTTTTACCTTAAAAGTTCACTTTTTAAAAATGTTTCAGATAAAAGTTGTAAACATTTGAAGGGTGTGCATTTTTCTTTCAGAGCATATTTTGAAGTATCTTACCATTTTCATTTGGCCATCGTTTTACATTTATAACAGAGAAAGCTTTTGCTGTCTATAGCTGTAAATTGTTGTTTTACAAGAAAATGTTGTAAAAGAAAGTGCTTCAAAAAAAAATTAAAAAAAATAACGGTATTTGTTTGAGAACTTTTTTGAAATTCCAAGGAATGTTAAAAATCATTAAATCACTGTTAAGAATACAGTGGAACCCGAAGTAATTTCCCCCATAGGATTGTATGTAAATACAATTAATCCATTCCAGACCGTACAAACTGTATGTAAATATATTTTTTTAAAGATTTTTAAGCACAAAAATAGTTAATTATACCATAGAATGCACAGCGTAATAGTAAACTAAATGTAAAAACATTTTGAATAACGCTGAGAAAACCTTGAACAGAGAAAAGTAACATTGCAAGAATTCACGCTATAGCCTTATGAACCACTCATTGTAAACACTTTTTTTTTTAATGAGTTTTAAACACAGGGAAAAACATGAACATCTGAAAAATCAATAATTTAATAAACAACCAAGAAAAGTGACATTGCAACAATGCACGCTACGAACAGATCACTATAAACAGAAGTGAAGTGGAGGTTAAAATCCAATAGAAAAAAGTCTTCATAAATACAACGAGTTTAAAACAATGCTCGAATCAGTCCAGTGCATTCTTTAACTGGCTTCTCGGCCTTATGCGGCCAGCCCTCTCTCTCTCTCTCTTGGTCACTATCTCTCTCTCGCTCTCTCTTTCTCACTCGCTGCACAGGGAATGCACAGGGAGAGACTGAACACGTGCGGAAGTCATTGGCGCGTACGAACCGGAAGGGAAACTGGCTTGTTCGTCACCCAACTGTGTGGTCGTGAACAGATGCAAAAGTTTGGCTAACTTTTTGGTCGTAACCCGATTTGTACGTGGTCCGGGACGTTCGTGACCCGAGGTTCCACTGTATATGGTAAGTCTACTTAGCAATACTCCATCGATCAGTATCCAGTGCTTAACAGATATTTATACCGTTTATACATATAAATGAGTGCAAACATTGTTTTTCGTATTTAGCATGAAAATTTAATGACAATGAGAGTGAGCATGTCACCCTGGGAGAAATATTTGAATCTTCCATTTGTAAAAAAATCTATAGCATTACTTAATAACCTGAATCCAGTCCAATAAAAAACATATTAGCATCAAAATCCATTGTGCATGCCTTATAAACACATCCCAATCTTTCCAGTGCATGCAATATTCTTTGGAATTTGAGTGTTGGTAGAACCTTTCCTTATAAATTATTTTAGAAGTTCTTAATTTACTAAGTTGTGGGAGGTAATGAAATATCCTCCTTTCAAAGTGGGTAGGAATGTGAAAATAATAATAAAAGATGCTGCTTTGTCAAACTTCTCTAAAGTGCAAAAGAGTGAATTTAAAGAGGATGGGACTGACTTATGCTAGTAACAGGTAAGTGTGTTGATGTTCTTTGTTTTAACTGGTGACATGTAGAACATATTTATGGGAAAAAGTGCTAATATTCAGTACACTGTAAACAAATAATACTGTGCTGACGATCTCCATGTAATTGTAAGGAGAAAATTTTGATTGATTTACATTGGACAGGCCTGACCCAAGTCATTCAAACAGGTGACCTCAATTATTGTTTTTAATGGATGGAGATCAATGTGAGGAGAAATAACTTTTTCACACATGACGATTGTATGCTTGAAAAAATATTAAACCTTGGTGTCATATTTCCCCCTTAGATTCACGTCTATATGAAACCAAAATTCATAAAAATATTAAACCAAATTCACAGTGAAAAATGTACAGCATTACAGAAAATCATCCATCCATCCATTATCCAACCTGCTATATCCTAACAATCCCAGCCAACACAGGGTGCAAGGCAGGAAACAAACCCCGAGCAGAGCGCCAGCCCACTGCAGTTACAGAAAATCAGAGTATGGAAATTGTTCTTTTTACATTACTAAAGCTAGATTTTCCATTGACATGCAGCAAAACAAGCACAGTGGGAGTGACTGGACTGTGCACTTGACTGGTATGGTGACATCTCATCCATTGAACTTGACTGGACTGTAATGTACCAATGGGCCTCACTAGTCTGGGGTGTGATTCTTGAAATTGGCAGCTTTATGATTCATGTACATTCACAAGCAGCTTTTTTGTGCATTTCCCAAAACACCAGTTTTTTCAGCCACTTTACAAGCAAGTATAATCTACTACTTAGTGAACCCTACTCCTGAAGTTGACTGAATATCAAACAACTGTTGATACTTTCATTTCATGGTGATTTTTTTGGTCCTTTAGCGAGATTTAATAGTTATGGAAAGCAATTTAACAAACAATTAAGAAACAGCAAATAATTGGATGCAAAACTGGACGGCTATTGTTTCTAAGACAAACAAACAAGAAATACTGTATAGGACAGATGCTATAAAAGAAAGCCACTTTTCTAAAGAGAAGCTTGTTGTTCTTTTGGATGACAACAGTGTTATTGTTTAATAAGGAATATAGCAGCCTTTCCAGCAGTGACAGGAAGCACATGGGATATACTGTAGAAGCTCCAAAATATAACTTTTTTATTTCCTAAACACATAGGGAATATCCCATATACAATGAAATGCAAACTGATAAAGAAAATAATTATGTAACAAGTTAGAAAATGTATGCATGGCATAATAATCTGGTGCAGTCAGGGACTTAGTAAAAAGATTGAAACATTGTTGCATTCAATTGTTTTAGTTATTTCATCAAAGTGTCAGTTTTCATATTTGCGTTTAATAAACGTTTATATAATAGTGAATTACATACAAAAATATGTGGTAACTGAATTCATTTACGTTCATTAGTTTTTTTATGTTCATTATAATTACTACATTAAATACATGCTTTTAAAAATCCCTTAACAATTTTACCCCAAAACAATGTCAAGGGGTAAAAAATGTAGCCCAAATATTCTTGTGGTGACGCAATAGCTGCCATAGACAGCAGAATACAAGTGATCTAAAAATGGCACTGATGGAGGTCCTATTGTTAGTTGCTGATTGTAAATGATCTGTGACTAACTGTAGTTCCAGTTTCTTAAACATAATATTCCTGAATGGCATACATGAAGAGTTAAACTCTCTGATCCCAGAGTACACTTTTTTTTTGTCTTTAACTGTTACAGTTAGTTTTCCTCAAATAGCAGAAGAAATTCACTGGTGTACCTCTCCTGTTGTTTAACTAACTTGTATTGGGGAGCTGGTTTGCTATTAGGAGTGGCTATTGAATGAATAAAAGAGGAGAATATACAACTTGAAGCGACTTCTCTGAAGGTAAATTTGAAACAGTAAACTAATCTGACATTGCAAAGAATGTTTCTCTGTTTTAAAAATAGAGAAGTTTGATAATTAGCCAATGCTTTTTAGTGGTAGGTTTTGAAATTGCAAAACGTTCAGATATCTCAACAAAAATTGAACCTTCCTCAAAAAATGCATATAAGAATAAATAGCAACAAAATCTGTCCACTGGGAGTCAAGCTGTTTCAGGCAGACGGACAGACAGAGTGATTGAAGGAGGACCTTATGCCATTATATGCAAACTAGCTGTGCTATCCATCTTAGACGGGTTGAAATCTAAGCAACCAATGTAGATCTGTGTTAGCATTTGTAATGCACCATGCAATGCATATGTTTCTGTTATATATCATTTTCTACTGGATTTCTAAAAGCAGTGGTAATGTTTGTGATGCGCCATTTATTGGAATGACAAGTGCGATGCATTTAATTACTAAAAATGCTGGTGATACACCATCCTTTGAAATGACAGAGACATAGACTCTGGACAAACACACAGACATTTCTCTTTTATTAAGATGTATACACGTAAAATGGTAGTGATGATGGACAACCTAGCTTAAAATGCACCCTCTACTCTGGGAGCAGAAACTGTAATATTTCCCTCCTCCAGCCCTTCTTCCTCTTCTTTAAAAGGCAGGGGTATGAATGCTCTAAGAGAAATGTACTGAACCACTACACACACACACACACACACAATCATCACAGTGGAGCACTTTTAAGATAAATATCAGAATCCACCAAGCATCTTAGGAAGACAGTGGAAGCATATTTATTTGTGTGCCTTTATTATATTCAACCATGCTGCTGGTACATCGAAATACTGCAGCTGCCATCTGGAGGTTACCTACAGGTGTAAACATAAATCTGCTATAGGCTATTAGCAATCCAGCATCAACTTATTTTTTTGCCATTTGACACACTGCCAAATTGACCTAGGTGAATGCATTACCAGGTCACTTTGCCACAATATCCATTAAATATTCTTGGTATTTGTAAATCATCCATATGTAGCAGATAGCTGATGTAAATGGCTGCAAGAGGAGGGGCAAGAGGCTATTGGCTACAGCCCAAACACTTAACTAAAATCATGAGTAACACTTTAGTTTAGGTACTGCAAAAATGCATCTATTACTCATTAGCTATTATATAACAAGACCTTAACAAACACTTTTTGGATCTTCTTAACACTTCCAAAGCATCAGTAAAATGTTTATTAATCTCTGCTATGTGACCTACTAACAAAACTTCACTTTGGAATGGTCTTGGGTGGCTTAACTGAGACACAGTTCTGTGTATATTACATGTTTAGCATAAGACCTGTGAATCCTGTTTTAACAACAATTTTTACCATCACTTTAATATGTCACATTGCACAGAGATGAAAAACCTATCTACTGATGTTTTATAAGTGTTATGAAGACCAAAAGAAGCCTTGGCTAAGGTCTTTCTACTAAACAGTAAATAAGTAATAGGCAGAGTACAGTACCTAAAGTGTTACCAAATCATGTGCAAAGGTTGGGTTCTTTCTTATGGTTGGAAACTCGGATACACAGTTCAATCAATATATTTCTGACTAGGTTTTCTTTATTGCAGTGACACTGTTGCTCCCCAAACGTACCAAACTCCAATTCTTTTAATTAGCTTTTATTTCTTCCTGTTTTACTCCATAACCTATTACAATATACATATTTTCTCTGTTAAAGTAAATCTAGCTACAGCCTTAGAATATGTATTTCTTATAGTTTTTAAAGAACACAGAAATATGATCAACTTAGAAATCTGGAATTAACAGTCAAACTTTTTCAATAAATTTATCAATTTAATGAAATGATACATATTGTCCAATTAAGAAAAAATATTCTGAATGTTCTGAGAATTGTCATGACATGGATTTAAGGTGCTCCACCAGAGACCACCTAGTGCAAGAGTTTGTCAGTTTAAGAAGCACTTAGTATTTAATGTATTATGTGAAGGATAGATTTTGAGAAGCACTTGTAAATGAAGTTACAGAATCCTAGGAAAATCACAGCAAGTCATGGACAGTCACAGGGGTTTGACTTTATCATAGTGTGTCACTAGCCAAAAGGTTGGGCTTTTATTTGTACAAGTGTTGATACCCAATGACTATTCAGCTAGAAGTGCAATGCGTAACACCCACAAGCAGCAAAGAAAAAGAGTGGTCACAAAATAAGGAAAGTTAATGTTTAGATGGTACAGAATGGGTGAGAGGCTTGTCAAACTATGAAACCAACACAGATGTCAGTTTGCTTGAAAAAAGAAATAGGGTGGCCTGAGATTGAAGCTGACTGAGCAAACCAGTAAACGCTTGATCTGTCACTAGGCTAACTACAAATGTTCATGTGATTGTCTACCATAATGAGGCATTCTCTTGATACTTTTGCAGTGTGATAGAAGAATTGGGAAGGGGGATTCCTAGATGTAGACTTTGACACCATTATATTTCAGCTAGGATTTCTCCCCTGGTAGGGGTTCAAATTCATGTTTAACATCTCCTGTGTTTTTTTTAGATTCTTTTATTTATCTTGATTATGTGCACCATTCTTTATTTTTGATTTTGTCTATGTATGTAAGCTAACTTTGCTGTTTTGTGGGAGGGTCCCTAAGTGGTGGGGCCACCTGCCAATTACCACGTGTTAATTTCAAATGCAGCGGCTCATTTCAAATGCGCTAGGGCACAGGTGTCAAACTCCAGGCCTGGAGGGCCGCAGTGGCTGCAGGTTTTCATTCTAACCCTTTTCCTAATCAGAGACCAGTTTTCACTGCTTATTCACTTTTTTCCCCCCTTTATTTTATCTGCCATGTTAGAAGGATTCAGTCCTCTGAATTGATTTGTTTCCTCATTAAATGACAGCCAAACAGAAATGAGATGTGAAACGAGCCAACAGATGAGCAGCTTAAACTGGGGCTTCAAATTCCAACCACTTTCTTAATGAGAAGCCGATGCTTGCTGTTAATTAAATCCGTTATTTAATTCCACGGCTTGCTGCTGCTCTCGTTCTGCAACAGCAGACATTTCCAAAACTGTTGATTTTCTGTTTTTTATAAGAACATCATCAAAGTGTTTTGGTGAGTTGAGAAATCAACCTTACTAAGACCATCACCTTTATTTTCAGATATTGTGTGATGTGGTGGCTTGTTTTGTGTCTCATTATTGTTTGGCTGCTAATTAAGGAAAAAAAACAACTAAAGGGCCTAAGTCAAGATAATTAAAAGAAGTAATTAGCAGCAAAAATTGGTCACTAATTAAGAAGATAGAATGAAAACCTGCAGCCACTGCGGCCCTCCAGGACTGGAGTTCGACACCTCTGCGCTAGGGAGTTCTTGAGTGTTACTTGTGTTTTTGAGTTCACCTTTGGACTGTGTATTGGGTTAGGGTTAGGGTTAGAGTTAGAGTGTGTGGCTCTGAGGCTAGGGATCTGCACTGGCAATCGGAAGGTTGCCGGTTCAAATCCCACAAATGCCAAAAGGGACTCTGCTCTGTTGGGCCCTTGAATAAGGCCCTTAACTTACAATTGCTGAGCGCTTTGAGTAGTGAGAAAAGCGTTATATAAATGCAAAGAATTATTATTATTTGCAGAAATGTGCAATAGTTGAGTCTCATTGAAGGTTCTAATGATCCTGATCAAGATTTTCTCATTTGCAAATGGACAAAACATTTTGGGTGAAACCGTTTTTGTTTTTTGGGGCATACTTAGGGATGGTAAGCTCATTTTATGATACAATATATCCATTTATTCACATTCTAAACACACATTTTCCATTATTGGTTGAGCAGAATTAACCACCACATTAGAAACTGGGAAACATTGTGCACTTTGTTTTAGCCGAATAGTAAGAAAAGCCCAGTTTCCTGTAAATCTCTTATTGTGAGGGTCTCACATGAACCATTAAGTCCAGAGTTCAAACTAAGGAACAGTTACCAAGTAACACTGCTGCTTTCTTAGCAGTTTATTGTTAAGGAGAACAACAGAGAATTGGCCCTGGCAAAGCAGTGGCTGAGTGTGTCTGTCTTCTGGCCAGATAATCAAAGACTTTTAGAATGGAGCAGGAAGTTCTACAGGCTGTCTTAAAGAAAATACAAAAGATGTATGGTTCTGTTATAAAACTCACACCTGAGATTAAAGGAAAACATAAGTTTAAGTGCAAAATTTAAATGTGACCCCACTGTATCAAAAGGCACCTTAAAACAACAGGCTGCATACACAGAAACACCATTTCTTTGCCAAATAACTGGTAAACTTTGCAGATTTCAATTTGCTGTCCAAAGATGAAATCACAGAAGAAAGTCTATTATTATTCAAATGTATGCCACTCTGCAGGCTATCTAAAGTGTGTTTGTGTGCATGTTTGGGGGGGGGGGGGTGTTAAAGAGACAGAGCACTTTTGGTTATTTATGCAGCTATTGCTACTGTTGATTCTCTTATTACATATTTCACTCCATTCATTTTAAAAATCACACTTCTTCTAGACCCTATACAAGTACCGTCAGCAACAGCACCAAAGCAAGCCCTAGCTGTTTGTAGGTGCTGGTCCACCACAGAAGATGCTCACACAAGGTCACCAGTCAATGTCACAACACATTTGTGGAATGTTTCTAATATGTATATTACATATTGTGAAGGAACTTATAGACAGATGGACAGGTAACTTGTAGGGGATGGTTGGTGGTACCTTTCCTGGGCAGGATATTAATGTAATGAATGGGCATTGGATAACTGCCTGTTGGGACAATAGGCTCCCCAGTACACTGGCTGGCAGCATTCTGCTGGTGTTGCTCTGGCCTGGATTCCTGCAGGGCTGCACGGGAACTGTAGTTGTTAGTGTTCATCTCTGTCAGGGACGTCTTCTGCTGCTGGTGGGAGCTCCTGTGGAGAAGCTCCCCTGCCTTCTTCTGTCTAACCCGGATGTGCTTCCAAGGTATACCAATGATGTACAGGAAGTACTTCTGGGTCCCACTTTTAAAATCGCTTGTTTTCCTCATTCAGGTGAGTCAGAGTTTAGAGCAGAGTGAGACAGAGCTCATCTGGAGTGGAGGCGAAGGAAAACAGAAATGAAAAGATAGTGGATGATACTGTATCTTACTTTATTCTAGTAAAGAAGTCAGATGGGATTGGGTACAGCATAGTTGTACTGGGGCTCTGTCATGCCCTTAGTGACCACTGTACATATATATATATATATATATATATATATATATATATATATATATATATATATATATATATATATATATATATATATATATATATATATATATATAGGGGGCGGCACGGTGGCGCAGTGAGTAGCGCTGCTGCCTCGCAGTTGGGAGATCTGGGGACCTGGGTTCGATTCCCGGGTCCTCCCTGCGTGGAGTTTGCATGTTCTCCCCGTGTCTGCGTGGGTTTCCTCCGGGCGCTCCGGTTTCCTCCCACAGTCCAAAGACATGCAGGTTAGGTGGATTGGCGATTCTAAATTGTCCCTAGTGTGTGCTTGGTGTGTGGCTGTGTTTATGTGTGTCCTGCGGTGGGTTGGCACCCTGCCCAGGATTGTTTCCTGCCTTGTGCCCTGTGTTGGCTGGGATTGGCTCCGGCGGACCCCCGTGACCCTGTGTTCGGATTCAGCGGGTTGGAAAATGGATGGATGGATATATATATATATATATATATATATATATATACTGAACATATATACATATACATATATACAGTACATATACATATATATATACACACATACATATATATATATATATATTATATATACAGTATATATATACATATATATACATACATATATATACATATATATTGTAAGAAAGGCACTATATTGCGCCCGACCTGGCACAGACTTGACACAGGAGGCACGTATAAAACAAGAAGATTTTTATTTTTCTTCACCTGTGGGGCACGTCTTCCCCATGAACCCCACAGGCAATACACAGTCCCAAGCACTGAGGCACCACACTCCTCTCTTTCTCTCTTTCACCACCACTCCTCCACAGCTTTGTCCTCCTTCCACCTAACTCTGGCCGCCGAGTGGTGGTCGCTGGCTCCCTTTTACTGGGTACCCGGAAGTGCTCCAGGTGGTTGATTAGTTACATCCGGCTGCACTTCCGGGTAAGGTGATACCAGTGCCCAAAAGGGCCCAGCCGCTCCTGTAGCAGCACCACCTGGCAGCGCCTGCGGAACCCCACAGAGCTGCACAGAACTCCAATCCCCGTGAAGTCCTGGGGCAGTCCGAGGCACCGCTGCAACCCAGGGAGGCTGCCATCTAGCGTCCAGGGGGAGATACTGGGCTTCCCACCCTTGTCCCCCGGCAGATGTGGTGAAGAGGCATCCCAGCCAGGCATGGGCCCCGGCCATCTGTCACAATATATATATTCCACTGTATATGTATGTGTGTGTATATATATATATATATATATATATATATATATATATATATATATATATATATATATATATATATATACACACACACATACATATACAGTGGAACCTCGGTTCACGACCCCAATTCATTCCAAAACTCTGGTCGTAAACCGATTTGGTCGTGAACCGAAGTAATTTCCCCCATAGGATTGTATGTAAATACAATTAATCTGTTCCAGACCATACAAACTGTATGTAAATATATATTTTTTTTAAGTTTTTAATCACAAATATAGTTAATCA